>NC_048300.1:88659301-88736752 GCF_013100865.1 Trachemys scripta elegans | reverse complement strand
TCTTGCATCTGAAGAAGTGAGGTTCTTACCCACGAAAGCTTATGCTCCCAGTACTTCTGTTAGTCTCAAAGGTGCCACAGGACCCTCTGTTGCTTTTTACAGATTCAGACTAACACGGCTACCCCTCTGATACTGCACAAAAGACTATTTCTAGTGTACCCTGAGAGTCCAGTGAAAGCAAGCATCACCATTTTACATTAGATCCAGAGGACTACAGACATCCAGGCCTACCTGATACTCCAGAAAAACAGTCTTCAACTAGAAAATAGAATTTGAATCCAAAATCATCCTATCCAAATAGCAGTGACTTCTGATGTTTTCACCCAGGGATGGGGACCCTATACAGGAACTTGAACTCTCTAAGAGCAACAACTGCACATCAGTATTTGACCAGCAAGGAAGATTCTGAATTCGATGAAGATCTTCAGAGATTTGATATCTCTCATGATGATCCTGATTCAAATGGTAAATCAGGCTACTATGTTTTATATAAACAAGCAAGTCAGCATAAGGTTGTCTCTCTGGAAGCCCTTCCAATGAAGGAGAGGGCTCTGTTACCCAAGAAATTCCTTAGTAGATATGTTACAGCCTCATAAGTGGTCCCCTGGATCAGGAAGTAGTGAATCAGATTTTTCATCACAGTGGGACACTAGATGTTGTTCCCTTCACCATTCACCCCAATGAGAAACCACTCCTCAGTGTCTTGAGTAAAAGATAAGACACTACCTTAACAAAAGATACTTATTTTTCCATCCACTGAGGAAGGAAGTTCCTGTATGCCTTTCCACAAGTCTGGCCAAATCCAGATGAGATAAATACTTGATCCTAGTAGCTTCATACTAGCACAGTCAGGTTCTCAGATATTTTTCAGATGGCCAAAGCCGGTCCCACCAGGATCAGAGTCCTAGCCGTGGCTGATCACTCAGAATCATGACACTGTACTCCATCCCAGTCTGGGAACTGTGTGTGTGACAGCTTGATTACTGGCAAGAGCACAGAAGGATTAGTGTTTTCGAACCGATGGTTTGAGTTCTCTTACCCTTGTGAAAACTATCTAAGAGAAGGACTTAATATTGAAAGTTATAAAGGTTTTCAAAAACTGCTTGACTACCTTCTTCTCCTGTATGAATCTAACTTAAAGATTAACTCCATTTGAGTTCATTTAGGGTGACCAGACGTCCCGATATTTAGCTTTTTGTCCCGCGTCCTGACTGATCAGTGGTCGGAACGCAATTTGTCCCAGTATTTTGCCCCCCTTTTTTTTTGCTCAGCCGGCAGCACTCAGCTTTTTTTTTTTTTTTTGCCTCCCTCCCCCCCCCCCACCCCATGTCCCGATATTTTCTTTATCTCATCTGGTCACCCTAGGGTTCATTTATCAGCAACCCATCATGAGCTGGTCAAAGGTGTCTCTTCAGCCATTTGTTGCATGGTGGACTGATTCTTTTGAAACCTTTATTTAAAAAGCTGCTGGTGTCATGGAATATTAATGTGCTCCTGGGAAGCTCTTTTTGAGCCACTCAGTACCTGTGAGTTCAAGTTTCTGATGTGGAAGGTTATTTTCCTGTGTTAGTGACTATCTCAGAGTGAGCTAACTTCAGGCTCTTGTGACTGATCAATCTTTACCAATCTTAAAAGAATAAAGAGCTGTGGACTCATCGGAGATGCCTTTGCAAGGTAGTTATGGAGTTCCACCTTAATGAGCTAACTCATCTTGACAATATTTTCCCCAGCCTTCCCTGCCTAACTCATGAAAGATTTCATTATGGGCATATGCAAAGTAGTCAAATGGTCCTTATTCCATACATTTACAAAGCACAGAAGCAATCTTGCCTCAGTCTCTCAATCCTGCCCAACCTCCCTTGAAGTCAAAATTTCTAGTATCTAGAGTTTTGTAACTTTGGGGGCATGTTCCTTGAGTTGGCCAAATTTGTGAAGCTTGTTTTGTATTTTTTATTCATCCTACAGGCTGTCATTGTTGCACCTTTTTTGGAGGGAAGCTGTCTTACCCTTAAGTATACTTTAAAAAAGAAAACATACATTATCAGCTTTGGCTTTGTTCTTTCTGCCTGCTATAATTATTTAATGATGCTCTTTTTCTTTTTGACATCCACTTGCACTGTTTTCTTTCCAAGAGTGAGAATTCTATACAGATAGTATCTTTGGAGAAGAGAAAATTACTTACTTTTAGTAATTCTGCTTCTCTGAAGTCATCATCTTGCAGGATTCTCACTCGACCACCTATATCCACTCAGTTTCAGAGAGGAAAACCTTTTCAATATAGACTTTATTTTTGTATTCATTCAACTTCTTTTTTAGGAATTAATTTTTCAGCCATTTTGTTTTTGTGAATGACTTATTTGGTTTGATGAGCCTTCACTTTGTGGTAAATCAGGAAGTGACTAGAGGTGTATGACCACCAACAGGGAGTGTTGTTCACACACCTACCTGTTGCAGGTGTACTTAAGGGCCTGAAACCTGGGAGAAGTTGTGCCGTGAAACTAAGCCCCAAGTGTGAGAATCCTGGGGAAAAAAATCAAGAATGAAAAATATAAGGCAAGTCATTTTTTCCATTTTTTAATAGCGACCACTGTAAACCACTAGTCTGGCCCATGGAAATGGTGTCTCCTAAAAAAGATCATCATCATCATCATCATCAAGATTTTCCCCCCTCCCCCCAATCAGATCCTCTTTGGCTAAGGAGGGAGAATTTTCTTCAAATGGAAATATTTAAGATGTATTACATGAATAATGGTTAAATGATACAATAGAATGCAAAGTTGTTTATAATGTGTGTAGCATTAAGGGCCAGTCTCTTCAGCCCCTTGGTATCAGTTCGGTGCATAGGGACTGGAAAGTGGACAAATTTCCCCAATGTGGGGACTCCCCATTGAGCATGGAGCTGGCATAGCTATATCCTACACCACCCTTCCTGGAACTCTGGTGTAAGGAGTGTGCCCGGAACATGCTGTTCTCTGGCTCTTCCCAGTTAGTGGATTTTGCCTTGGTGGCCATAGGCAGCCAGCATAAATTGGAGCAGCTCTCAAGATGTCCTAATGTAGACAGGGGACAGGAGGTGGTGTAGAACTGGCCCAAGGAACAGAGAACTGTATTTGGCTTATTTGCACATACTTGCCTGGCTGCACCCAGAGTAAGCTAGGGACAGCTGAAAATCTGGGTCATAGCAGGGTGTATATCTTATAGGATTTCCAAGTCCAAAAGTAGCTAACAATCTTTTCTTTTCCATATTAGGATGGAAAAGAACAGAGGGATAATTAGAAATCTTATTAATGCAAAACGGTGCGGACATCAATCTGGTATTACTGAGAAATGCCCTGCAGATGTTAGATCTGATTATAACTCTGCCACTTTTTTGTTGAATAACTTCAGCTGTAATTCTTTCAAAATATAATTATGCAACTGATCTTCAGACTCCTATTGTTTTTGACCTGTGGATTTGATCTCTGATGAAAGCAGCCTGTACTGAAAATTCTTACTCATTTGTAAAATTTGGTTTTTGTTTCCACAGGATCACAGCAAGCAGGATTCCTAAATGCCCTCAAGGACAGTCCAGCAAGATATCCTTTCATTAAAATGCGCTGTAGAGTTTGTTACATTAATATTAAGGAAGAAATTATATGCTAAATGTATCTGGGGTTTGGTTTTTTTGCGGTTGTTGGATGCATGGAATTGAGACTTTCTCAAGAAAGGTTTCACCATTTGATCTAGTATTTCTGCATCATTTCTCATTTAGTGTTGCACGTAGGGAAAAAAAGATCTCTCTTTTCTTTTTATTATTATTTTGCATCTTTTGGGGGGGTCTATTCTATTCTAGGTAAATGTATATAATGTCCATTTAACATTTATTGAAGTCACACACACATTTCAAGAGATAATTATATGCATTTGCTGAGTAATACATCCACTCTCATGAGAGGAAAATATTTATTTGGAATTTGTTGACTTTTGGTGGGATAGAAAAAGTCAATTATAAAATAGAAAACCAACATATTAAGTGACACCAAACAGTCCAATATTTCCAAAGTATATTTATGCTGATAACTTTATCAGTCCTTTAGGACAAATTTTACTGTGTCCTAGGTAACATTAATTCAAGTAACTAGTTGTTTGTTAGATTCCCTCACCTGCACCCTCATCCCCCACCACCTTTATACATGTAGCTCAAGGCATGTCTACATAGCCCTTCAGTTTGGACTAAGGGGGTGCAAATAGCAATGTGCACTGAAGTGCTGTGCTGTAATTCCCCTATGTGGACACTGTGTACATGAATTTAAAAGTCCTGAGTTTGCACTAATGTAGTCCTCTTTGAAGGACTTTGAAGAGGACTACATTAGTGCAAACTCAGGACCTTGAAGTTTGAACATGCAGTATCCCACAGGGGAGTTGCAGCACAGCACTTTTATGTGGACTGCTGTTCCCACTCCTTTGTCTGAACTGCAAGGTCGTGTAGACATGCCCTCAATGTCACTATGCTATTTTAATATGTTCCAGCAGCTTCTTGCCTTTTTCACAAGTTCTCACCTGTGAGTGGAATAGGACTCCAGTATGAAATTGGAGAAAAGCCTGGTGAGAGTCTTTGGGTTAAGTTTAGAAGCAAGAGCAACAAGGGTGATGTTGTGGTGGACGAGGCTTTCTTCGGACAATTAACTGAAGTTTCCAGAAAACAGGCCCTGGGAGACTTCAATCACCCTGACATCTGCTGGGAGAACAATATAGCAGTGCACAGACAATCCAGGAAGTTTTTGGAGAGTGTTGGGGGCAACTTTCTGGTGCAACTACTGGAGGAATCAACCAGGGGCTGTTCTCCTTTTGACCTGCTGCTTACCAACAGGGAAGAATTGGTAGGGGAAGTAGAAGTGGGTGACAACCTGGGCAGCAGTGACCATGAGATGGTTGAGTTCAGGATCCTCACAAAAGTAAGAAAGGAGAGTAGCAAAATACAGACCCTGGACTTCAGAAAAGCAGACTTTAACTCCCTTAGGGAACTGATGGGCAGGATCCCATGGGAGGCTAATATGAGGGGGAAAGGAGTCCAGGAAAGCTGGCTGTATTTTAAAGAAGCCTTATTGAGGGCACAGGAACAAACCATCCCAGGGTAAAGAAAGAATAGCAAATATGGCAGGCGACCAGTTTGGCTTAACAGTGAAATCTTCACTGAGCTTAAACCCAAAAAGGAAGCTTACAAGAAGTGGAAACTTGGACAGATGACTAGGGGTATGATCAGGAAGGCCAAAACACAACTGGAGTTGCAGCTAGCAAGGGTTGTGAAGGGTAACAAGAAGGGTTTCTACAGATATGTTAGCAACAAGAAAAAGGTCAGGGAAAATGTGGTACCCTTAATGAATGGGGGAGGCAACCTAGTGACAAATGATGTGGAAAAAACTGAAGTACTCAGTGCTTCTTTTGCCTCAGTCTTCACAGACCAGGTTAGCTCCCACACTGCTGTCCTGGGCAACACAGTATGGGGAGGAGGTGAGCAGCCCTCAGTGGTGAAAGAACAGGTTAAGGACTATTTAGAAAAGCTGGACGTGCACAAGTCCATGGGTTCAGATCTAATGCATCCGAGGGTGCTGAGGGAATTGGCTGATGTGATTGCAGAGCCATTGGCCATTATCTCTGAAAACTCATGGTGATCGGGGGGAGGTCCCAGATGATTGGAAAAAGGCAAATATAGTGCCCATTTTTAAAAAAGGGAAGAAGGAGAACCCGGGAAGGAGAAGCCTCACCTCAGTCCCTGGAAAAATCATGGAGCAGGTCCTCAAGGAAACCATTTTGAAGCACTTGGAGGAGAGGAAGATGATTGGGAACGGTCAACATGGATTCACCAAGGGCAAGTCATGCCTAACCAACCTGATTGCCTTTTATGATGAGATAATTGGCTCTGTAGTTATGGGGAAAGCAGTGGATGTGATATATCTTCACTTTAGCAAAGCTTTTGATACAGTCTCCCACAGTATTCTTGCCAGCAAGTTAAAAAAGTATGGATTGGATGAATGGACTATAAAGTGGATAGATAGCTGGCTAGATTGTCGGGCTCAATGTCTAGTTGACAGCCGGTATCAAGCAGAGTACCCCAGGGGTCGGTCCTGGGGCTGGTTTTGTTCAACATCTTTATTGTTCTGGATGATGGGATGGATTGTACCCTCAGTAAGTTCACAGATGACACTAAGCAGGGGGGAGAGGTAGATACACTGGAGGGTAGGGATAGGGTCCAGAGTGACCTAAACCCAATTGGAGGATTGGGCCAAAAGAAATCTGATGAGGTTCAACAAGGACAAATGCAGAGTCCTGCACTTAGGACAAAAGAATCCCAGGCACTGCTACAAGCTGAGGACCAACTGGCTAAGCAGCAGTTCTGCAGAAAAGGACCTGGGTATACAGTGGATGAGAAGCTGGATATGAGTCAGAAGTGTGCCCTGGTTGCCATGAAGGTTAACGGCATATTGGGCTGCATTAGTAGGAGCATTGCCAGCAGATTGAGGGAGTGATTATTCCCCTCTATTCGGCACTGGTGAGGCCACATCTGGAGTATTGTGTCCAGATTTGGGGCCCCCACTACAGAAAGGATGTGGACAAATTGGAGAGAGTCCAGCGGAGGGCAACAAAAATGAACAGGGGACTGGGGCACATGACTTACGAGGAGAGGCTGAGGGAACTGGGCTTGTTTAGTCTGCAGAAGAGAAGAGTGAGGGGGATTTGATAGCAGCCTTCAGCTACCCGAAGGGGAGTTCCAAACAGAATGGAGCTCGGCTGTTCTGAGTGGTGGCAGATGACAGAACAAGGAGAAATGGTCTCAAGTTGCAGTGGGGGAGGTCTAGGTTGGATATTAGGAAACGCTATTTCAGTAGGAGGGTGGTGAAGCACTGGAATGGGTTACCTAGGGAGGTGGTGGAATCTCCTTCCTTAGAGGATTTTAAGGCCCGGCTTGACAAAGCCCTGGCTGGGATGATTTAGTTGGTGTTGGCCCTGCTTTGAGCAGGGGGTTGGACTAGATGACCTCCTGAGGTCTCTTCCAACCTTAATCTTCTATGATTCTATGACTTCTGCTCCCAGGTGAGAACAGCTAACACAGGGTTCTCAAACTGGGGGTCGTGACCCTCAGGGGATCGCCAGGTGGTTACATGGGGGTCACGAGCTGTCAGTTCTGTGGTGCTGACAGCCCCGAGCCCCCATTAAATTAAATTATCCCCACCATTGTTAATTTATAAGGGGGCTCACGCTCGGAGACGTGCTGTGTGGAAGGGGTCATCAATACAAAAAGTTTGAAAACCACTGAGCTAACAGACAGAAAAGGCTGGGGAGTTGCCATAACTTCTACTTGACTTCCTGCTTAAATTTCTGTGGGACTATATCCCTTCCAATGGCCCGCTAATGTGTGTGGATGGCTGATATATAGATATGTGAAAATATTTGCATCACTCACAAAGCCAGTGCAAAAATCATTCTTTACACTGGCTCTGAAAAAGCAAAGCCTTTTTACTGTTTTGCCTTAGAACATTTGCTCTTGTGCACAAAACTAGATTTTTGCCCAGAAATACACAAAAATGGCAGTTTCGCCTATTAAAAACAAAAATCCAACCACACCACACACCCACCACCAAATGGATTTGTGGAAAAACTTCAGTTTATTAATTGACAGAATCTTACATTTTTGCTAAAGAAATATGTAAAAGGAAGAAGTGACAAGATTTCTCTCCTGAGTGTTGTCACCTGTATATTTCTAAAACGTCAAGTTTGCTAAATTCTGCAGACCTAATTTTTATCATGTTCATTGATTTGTATGTTCATGATGTAGAATCATTGAGCCATAACCTCCTTTTTAAGCAAGGCCGCAGTTTTAGGAAGCACAAACAAGCAATCTATCCTAAATAGCACAACAATAACTTCCACATAAAAGAATTAGAAATCACTTCTAATAGTGGATTAGTCTTTCAGTTCTCTCAAAATGGGAAAAGCTTTCAATTGTTCTTAAATCAAAAGGTAATTGATCCCACACTTGTGGATCCTTGTACAGGAACAATAGGCTTTTCATAATTTGCATTCAAAGTCATGCCAGTTTGAGAGGCTCAATGGAGCATTTTGTAGAAGCAGCTCTTTTAGAATGTGACATGTTGGACAGTTTAATAGGTTGGTTGCAATTCCTAACAATACAAAATAAAATTGCATCAACAGTACTGAGAATTTTGTTTTGGGGCAAGACAGTTTTGTGAAGAGAGAGCCTTGCTTTTCAACTGATACCTCACTAACAATGCTATGTGACAAACCGAGTTGTCTAGCTGTAGTAGACAATATTACTGTACTCAATAGCTGAGCCTAGCAGCTGTATATTCAACAACTATGTATAAATCAATTATCTTTTTAATAACTAATAAGCTTCCATTTTATTTGCTCATCTTGATGAACAGGGAGTTAAATAGCTTCCTACATATTAATCTGAGGATACATCTTTTATATTGTACCTTTGTTTTGCTCGCAATTCCTACGTCTTCATCTAAGCACCTCTTATTTAAGTGAATTGACTTTATTCCTTTTACTATAAATGTAAAGGGACAAATTCCCAAACACTTACCTTGAATCAAAAAACCTCATTATGGAAGCTCACACTCAGTGAGTCCTCAAGCACAAGGCTCAGCTGTTCACTCCTGCACTTAGAAAGTGTGAAGTGAGGAGCTAACTGAATATGCCTAGAACAGTGGGTCTCTTTCCCTCCCACAGGAGCCCTGGCAGGTGCAGATAGTGTAGCCTGTCAGAATGACCTAATGCTTCCCTGCCTCACTCAGGTGCTGTGAGCATAAATTCATCCATGTATTTAAGTTCCTCAAACTGCATGGTGCTGACCTTAGAAAAGCTTATACAAGAATACCCACAATATGGAAATCCTGTAAAGCAGTTTGCTTAATTAAGCATCACTAACAGTGCCCTGTTAATAAGGGAATGTTCTATAATTGTTCCCACCCCAATAGGTTTCTCTGGGGGATACAGTGCCCCAAAACTTTCCATATACTTGATAAATCACCAGGTATAAAATAGTCTCAGAAGGGAGTGCTTATGAGCATTTAGTTACTGACCCTATAGACTCTAGCACCTGGTGGCTTCTTGAAAAGTGCTCACATACGTGGTTAAAAGGAAAGGATTATTCACTAGGGCTGGCAGAAAGAAAAGGTTGAAAGTATCTTAGGTACAAAAACAACGAGGAGTCTGGTGTCACCTTAAAGACTAAAAGATTTATTTAGGCATAAGCTTTCGTGGGTAAAAAACACACTTCTTCAGATGCATGGAGTGAAAATTACAGATACAGGCATAAATATATTGGCACATGAAGAGAAGGGAGTTACCTTACAAGTGGAGAACCAGTGCTGACAAGGCCAATTCAGTCAGCATGGATGTGGTCTACTCCCAATAATTGATGAGGAGGTGTCAATACCAAGAGAGGAAAAATTGCTTTTGTAGTGAGCTAGCCACTCCAAGTCCCTATTCAAGCCCAAATTAATGGTGTTAAATTTGCAAATGAATTGTAGCTCTGCGGTTTCTCTTTGAAGTCTGTTTTTGAAGGATTTTTTTGGTTGAACGATGGCTACTTTTAAATCTGTTATTGAGTGTCCAGGGAGATTGAAGTGTTCTCCTCCTGGCTTTTGTATGTTACCATTCCTAATGTCTGATTTGTGTCCATTTATTCTTTTACATAGAGACTGTCCGGTTTGGCCAATGTATATGGCAGAGGGGCATTGCTGGCACATGATAGCATATATCACATTAGTAGATGTGCAGATGAATGAGCCCCTGATGGTGTGGCTGATGTGGTTGGGTCCTCTGATGGTGTTGCTAAAGTAGATATGGGGACAGAATAGGCAACAGGGTTCATTACAGGGATTGGTTCCTGGGTTACTGTTCTGTGGTGTGTAGTTGCTGGTGAGTATTTGCTTCAGGTTGGGGGGCTGTCTGTAAGCAAGGACTGGCCTGCCTCCCAAGGTCTGTGAGAGTGAGGGATTGTTTTCCAGGATAGGTTGTGTTTTTGTGGATACAGACTAACATGGCTACCCCTCTAATACCTTAAGTACAATGGCTTAGTCCTTAGTTGAAATAAAAGATAAACAGTTTTTCTTAACTCTGTCCCAAGGGGGCAGTCAGCTATAAGGATAGGAGGATAACTGGTGTTCCTCAGACCTGATATCTGGAGTGTCTTTTCTAGTCCAGCCCTGTCTCAGAGGACAGTTTAAATATCGATGAGTAGATCCCGCTAGACAGTGTTCAGTTGTGTTGTTGGCAGTTTCACTTAAGAGCTCTACCACGCAGCAGTCAGTTTTAGAGGGGGTGCCTTCTGCCTCCTGTTTGCAGGTTCTTCTGCCTGTATCCTGCTGCTGCCAAACTCCTGCCAGGCTCTCTGTGCCTTAGCCTTCTTGTCCTAGTTCACAGGCTGCCTGCTGCTGTGTCTATGGCTTGGTCCTCAGTGCAAGCTCCTTTGACCTTTCAAATCATTCCTGAGGGAGAGGAAGAAAAGTAGCAAACCTGCTGCTCAGAAATTCATCATGGTTCTTCTATCCATCCTGTTTCTGCAAGATATAGTTCTAAAGAGCTGCATATAAATGTTTTATACCCTAAGCAAAACTAATGAATTGTTGGCTCATTTCCATTTCTGCTTGGCTTTGAAAGTTTCTGCCATTTAAACTAAGTTGTGTTAGAGCAAAGTTGTTGCCAGTGGCATTATAATGACTTTGCAAATTTAGCAATATTTTACGAGGTTTTTGTGCAATTGTATAATGTATAGTTCCCATGTTTATTGGATCACAGCAGTGTTACAGTCCTTGACTGTTAAATAAAGCCCTGAATATGTTTGTTGTAATTTTTAAATGGTAAGAGACCAGGGCATTCCTGGTATTGCTTTTTCTGGCTTCTTTATTTTCATAGTGCTAAGGCAGGGGTAGGCAACCTATGGCACGCGTGCCGAATGCGGCACGCGAGCTGATTTTCAGTGGCACTCACACTGCCCGGGTCCTGGCCACCGGTCCGGGGGGCTCTGCATTTTAATTTAATTTTAAATTAAGCTTCTTAAACATTTTAAAAACCTTATTTACTTTACGTACAACAATAGTTTCGTTCTATATTATAGACTTATAGAAAGAGACCTTCTAAAAACATTAAAATGTATGACTGGCACGCGAAACCTTAAATCAGAGTGAATAAATGAAGACTCGGCACACCACTTCTGAAAGGTTGCCGACCCCTGTGCTAAGGGGTCATGCATATTTCTCTTTCTCTTATGTAAACAGGTATTGATGAGGATATGAGTGGTGCATTTTGTGGCCTACAATGTCCCTGTTTGTGACTATTTGGAGAAACAGTTGTTTTGGAAAATGATTCGTATAGATTAATTGTCATCATGTTCTTTTCCAATTGCCATGTTCCTTATTAATTTATTATATATTTTTGTAGGAGACAATGTTTTTTCTCTTCTTTGGTGTATATATAGACTATCAAACATAAATATATTAATATAGAGTAAGACGAGTTCCAATTTCCTAGCTATTGTACATAAACTGAAATAAATAGCAATTGAAAGGATAGACGTGGTCTTTTGGTTGTAGTAGCTTGCTGTCTTACTGAGATAAACAAGGTTTAAGAGCAAAATATGATACCTTGTCATTGAGATTATGTCTTTTAGTCAGAGTTAAAGGCATGTTGTAAGCTGCACTGCACAGCACCTAATGTTGACCAATTTAATAGTAACATAGATGTTGGTCCTGGAAAAGGCTAGTTACTGAATTGTTTGGGGTTGTAGTTAAGGTAAAAAGGCCTCTGCAGAAGGAAGAGAGGGAAGGTAGATTGGAAAGAAAAAGAGGAAAAAATAATAAGATCAAAGCTTTAAAGTAATATTGAGGCACAGTTGACTGAATGGTGAAATATCTTGCTTATGTTCATTCTGTAGTAATGAATAAAAGGTTTTTGGTGCTTCTCAGTGCATTGTTTCCAGTAGAAAAATTCACAAAGGTAAAAGTTGTAAACAGGCCTTGCAAATTCCTCAGTCACGTGCCTACGGCAGGTGTGTGTGTGTTTGTTTATAACACAGCAGTGAATGTAATCATGATGGTAATGGAGAACAAGTGGAATTTGTACCATACCTGGGCTAATACATTGTCATTATGATTTTGTAGGACATGTATAATCGGTATCTCTGCTTCAGTTAGAGGACAGACAGCATGGTCTACTACAGTGATACTCAGACCTCAGTGGTTCAGGAGCCAAATTAGCAATCCACATTACCAAAAAAGCTACACTAGTGTGAATTCATTCTTTCATTTACTATAATACTATATATTCATATTGAAACAGTATGATGGGAAAATATTTAGTTTATATATATTATTCTCACAAGAAAATGACTGACTAAATATTATTTATCAACTACAATTGGTTAATAACATAGTAAAAGCGTCCTGATTGGTTAATAATTAAATCACAGTGTTTTAATATCATGTGCGGGAAAGAGCCGCAGGAGATACATTAAAGAGCTGCTTGCAAGCCTCAGTTTGAATCTCACTGGTCTAATAGATTTCAAGTGTGACTGGAAGCCAGAAACTCATAAACTGTTCTTATTTATTTGAATTATTTTAGCTCCTAGAAGCCCTAATCATGGGCCACCACCCCTTGTGCTAGACGCTATGTAAACACAGTTCTAATCTCATCTTTGTCACTGACTCATCGTGTGGCCTTGAGTAAGTCATGGAATGAAGCTCTCTGTCTGTCTATCTATAAGTGAAACTATGTACTACCATTTACTTACATACTTTCCTAATACAGGTGTTTTGAGGATTACTCAGCAAATGTTTGTGCAGAATTCAAAGTGCAGTACTTTAAAGACAAAATCACTATGTGAGTGCTATTATTAATTATTATTAGATTTCATACAAATTTGTACTTCCTTGACTTTTAATCACTGTGCTGGAAGCTGTCGTGTGTTTTTTTTCCGTTTGGTCTATTGTTGGTCTCTCAGGTTTTCATACATATTTGATCAGCTCCAATCAAACAACTAATGAAGATGTAAGTTCTTGACTTCATAGTGTAATTGCATACCTGTTTTCATTTAGTAAATATTAAAGGATTGTTAAATTTCATTGTCTGTATTTTCAGTTTCTTTCCTGTAGATCCTGCTGAGTATCTCCCCTCCCCCGCAAAAAAACCTATCTGCATATTTGTATGCATGTCTTGGTGAGGAAGGAGGTGATAGGGCACCATGACCTGGTAACACTTGATGCAGTGACCACTGTTTTAGAGATTCATTAGGTGTTTAGTACATTCTACCCCTAGTTCTAAAAACTTCAGCATTCTTTCTCATAGTCTGAAGCTTAGCTTCATAATAACTATATATGATGTTAAACATCCACCTTAAACTTACAGGAAAATGCAAGTTACAAAAGTAGATTTAATCCTTTTTGAGATTAGATGGGAAAATATTGATTGGGTTGTAACTAGGACTGTCAATCGCAGTCAACTCACACGATTAACTCAAAAAAATTAATTGTGATTAATCGCACTTAATAACAATAGAATACCAGTTGAACTGTATGCAGAAAGTTCACTTTATATTATTATTTTTATTACAAATATATGCACTGTAAAAATGATAAACAAAAGAAATAGTATTTTTCAATTCACCTCATACAAGTACTGAATTGCAATTTCTTTATTGTGAAATTGTAACTTACAAATGCAGATTTTTTTTGGTTACATAACTGCACTCAAAAATAAAACAGTGTAAAACTTTAGAGCCTACAAGTCCACTCAGTCCTACTTCTTATTCTGCCAATCGCTAAGACAAACAAATTTGTTTACATTGACGGGAGATACTGCTGCCTGCTTCTAATTCACAATGTCATTTGAAAGTGAGAACAGGTGTTCGCATGGCACTTTTGTAGCCGGCGTTGCAAGGTATTTATGTGCCATATATGCTAAACATTCATATGCCCATTCATGCTCCGGCCACCATTCCAGAGGACATGCTTCCATGCTGATGACGCTTGTTAAAAAAAGAATGCATCAATTAAATTTGTGACTGTACTCCATGGGGGGAGAATTGTATGTCTCCTGTTCTGTTTTACCTGCATTCTGCATATATTTCATGTTATAGCAGTCTCAGATGATGACCCAGCACATGTTCGTTTTCCGAACACCTACACAGCAGATTTGACAAAACACAAAGAAGGTACTGATGTGAGATTTCTAAAAATAGCTACACCACGCGACCCAATGTTTAAGAATCTGAAGTGCCGTCCAAAATCTGAGAGGTACGAGGTGTGGAGCATGCTTTTAGAGGTCTTAAAGAGCAACACTCTGATACAGAAACTACAGAACCCAAACCACCAAGAAAGGAAATCAACCTTCTGCTGGTGGCATCTGACTCAGATGATGAAAGTGAACATGTGTTGGTCCGCACTGCTTTGGATCATTATCAAGCAGAACCCTTCATCAGCATGGAAGCATGTCCTCTGGAATGATGGTTGACGCATGAAGGGACATAGGAATCTGTAGCATATCTGGCATGTAAATATCTTGCAACGCCAGCTAAAACAGTGCCAAGCGAATGCCTGTTCTCACTTTCAGGTGACATTGTAAACAAGAAGCAGGCAGTATTATCTTCTGCAAATTGTAACCAACCTTGTTTGTCTGAGTGATTGGCTAACCAAGAAGTAGGTCTGAGTGGACTAGTAGGCGCTAAAGTTTTACATTGTTTTATTTTTGAATGCAGTTTTTTTGTGCATAATTCTACATTTGTAAGTTCAACTTTCATGATAAAGAGTTTGCACTACAATCAGGGCCGGCTCTGGCTTTCTGGCCGCCCCAAGCAAAAAAAAAACACGGCGGCCAGAACAGCAGAGCAAAAAAAACCCAAAACCCTGGCGGCCAGCAAAGCAAAAAAAAAACCTGCAGCGCGGCCGGAGCCAGGGTGCAGGGGGACTCTCTGCCCTGCAGATGTGCCCCGGCTAGCGGGGGAGAAAGAGAAGGGGGCCGGGAGCGCTCCGCGCTGCTCCGGTCGGCTGGGAGGGAAGGACGCGGGCTGCCCTGCCGGGCTTGCTGCAGGATGCTCCCGTCTTCTGCGCCGCCGCCCCCTACAGGGCAGCCGGAGCAGAACAACAACAACAAAAAAAGCGTCCGTGCCACCCTAGAAGTGGGCGGAATGCCGCCTCCTACAAGCTGCTGCCCCAAGCACCAGCTTGCTCGGCTGGTGCCTGGAGCCAGCCCTGACTACAATACTTGTATGAGATGAACTGAAAAATACATTGTTTTTGTTTTTTACAGTGCAAATATTTGTAATCAAAAATAAATATAAAGTGAGCTCTGTACTCTTTGTATTCTGTGTTGTAATTGAAATTAATATATTTGAAAATTTAGTAAACATCCAAAAATATTTAAAATAAATGTTATTCTATTGTTGTTTAACAGCGCAATTAATCGCAATTAATTTTTTTAATCGCTTGACAGCCCTAGTTATAACCAAGGTTCAATAAGACCCATTAGACTAGTTTCTGAGAACAGAAAATGACAGACACAGAAGAAACAAACAAACAAAAACAACAAAATGCAAGTGAAAGCCAGTCCTTTAAAAAGTCTCTGTATTTTATACACTTCAGTTCAGTGGGGAAGTATCCAGCTGTCTATAGCACTCTTTTTCCAATGTTTTCCACTAGAATCCTACATAATCTGTAACACTGCTCTACAGCCAAAATGCTTCTGAAATAAATGTAGTCAAACTTTACTAATTCTGGGTCACTGAGAACGAAAACGATGCTTAAAATTGTTGATTGGCTCTAGTTTTCAAGATCTGTTATTGGGTCAGTATATACGACCCTTGACTTGGGAATGGCGGAGGATAAGTGAGTTATAAAGGGAAGGGATCTCAATTTAAACCAGAAATGACTAAAATACATCTTTGACTGGATCTATGAATAAATCTATGACTGGGTTTGGACAGTACTTGCTTTTTAGGCAAAACAATGAATGATGCAATCTGAAGCTGGTATTGCGTCATACATGATATGAATTGCATCATGTTATTCCTAGAAGTCATGGATGATGCAATCATAACGAAGCTTACATCACTCTGCTGAACAAATTGCCCTATATCAGCTCTAGAAATCATACAATGTCGTGCTCTCTTATTTGTCAGTGTTTGATTTTGCAAAGGGACACATTTCTGTTCAGCCAAAGTGAGCAGAGATGCCTCGTACTTGTGTGAACAGTGCAGATAACTTCTGCTACGTTTGTGATGAAGTGACTTTTGCATCACAAAAGCGCACTATAACCACTATGGTTAAGAAAGCCTATCACCTTTATTTTGGCTGCAAAATTGGAGATCAGGACAAGAGGTGCGCCCCACACTTGTGCAACAAATCTTCGCCAGTGGTTGAACAGGAAAAGGAAATTTATACCTTTTGCAGTGCCAATGATTTGGAGAGAGCCAACAGATCATACCAGCAATTGTTACTTCAGCATGGTGCCTCCAGTTGGGAAATGTGTGTCAAAGAAGCAAAAGTGGACTGTGCATTATCCAAACATTCCATCAGCTATATGCCCAGTACCCCACGGAGAAGGACTGCTGGTTCCTGATGCACCAGAATCATGTTCACTTGAGTCAGACAAGGAAGAGGAAGAGGATGAAACTTCTGGTCCTGAACCATCAATGTCACAGGACCCACATTTTCTCCCATCCTCCTCCTCTGAACCACACCTCATAACACAAGGTGAACTGAATGACCTTGTCAGGGATTTGGAACTACCCAAGAGTAAGGCAGAGCTGTTGGGCTCCAGACTACAGCAGTGGAATCTCCTGGCAGGTGATGTTAGGGGGTTTCCATGTTCCGTGACCGTCAAAAGGATCTTGTCCCATTCTTCTTCATGGAAGGTGATCTTGTAGTCTGCAACAACATCGATGGTGTGATGGCAGCCCTCAACATCGTTCACGATCCAGATGAGTGGAGACTGTTCATTGATTCATCGAAGACAAGTCTTAAAGCTGTTTTACTGCATAATGGCAATGTTTTGCCATCAATTCCAGTTGGTCATGCAGTCCATATGAAGGAAACCTATGACAACATGAAACAACTTTTGAGGTGCATAAACTATGACCAACATCAGTGGCAGCTTTGTGGTGATTTGAAGGTTGTTGCTCTCTTGCTTGGTCTGCAGACTGGATACACAAAATACTGCTGTTTTCTCTGCGAATGGGATAGTCGTGCAAGAGATTCCCACTACATCAAGAAAGATTGGCCACTCCGACAGTCATTGGAGCCTGGGAGGAAAAGTGTTCAGCATCCACCACTTGTTGAATCAAGGAAGATTTTATTACCACCCTTACACATCAAGCTGGGTCTTATGAAGAACTTTGTCAAGGCCGTTGACAAAACACAAGCAGCTTTCAAGTACCTGCGTGGAAAATTTCCAAGGTTAAGTGAAGCTAAGATAAAGGAAGGTGTCTTTGATGGTCCTCAGATTCGTGAACTTGTTCGAGATGATGCATTTGACCATGCACTGCGTGGCAAGGAAAAGACGGCATGGAAAGCCTTCCAGTTAGTGGCAATAAATTTTCTCAGAAACAACAAGGCAGACAACTACAGATTGTTGGTGGAAAACCTCCTCAAGGCATACAAAAGCCTTGGTTGCAACATGTCACTAAAGATACATTTTTTGCACTCTCATCTAGATTTTTTTCCACCGAACTGTGGAGCAGTGAGCGACGAGCACGGCGAGCCATTTCACCAGGACATTGCAACAATGGAGAAACGCTATCAGGGCAAATGGAGCCCATCAATGCTTGCAGACTATTGCTGGACAGTGACAAGAGATGCTCCATTTAATGAAGACAAGAGACAAGCCAAGAATCACTGAGTAGACACTGAATAGGACTAAACTATGTACATAATAGTTTTTTGCCTTTTGTTTCATAATAAATTTTATTTATATAACCCTTTTGCTGATTTTTAAAGTGTTACATAAACAGGACAGGTGAACTATTATCATGTAAAGCAACCATAAACACATGAAAAGACCTAGGTTTACAATATATGATTAAAACTCTACTATCTACACAATATACATAGACATAAAATGTAAAAACTTAAATATCTTAGAAACAGTAGCCAATCAGTTGTTTTAATTGTCATATTTGAATTCAGCACATCAAAATACATAATAAATAGCACATTTTATCTCTGAAGCAGACGACTTCTCAAAAATTGTAGACCAGTGTAATTCAAAAACAACTCAGACTTGAACAAAGTTTCAGAAAATATCAACCAGTCTGGTTTTGAAAACAAGTTCCATCATGTGTCTTGTCTGTCTTTGACTTTCTGCCATTTAAACTAAATTTTGTTTGAGTGCTCTGGCCCTCAATGAGGGCTGGTTCTCCCAATAGAGAATAAATCATTAGTTCAGAGGTCAGCCTTACCCGCTTTTACAGTCTCCGTTCTACATGGAGGATGGATCCATTGGTTCCAGTGTCACAACAGTTCATTTAACTAACAGTGGAGACAGATACTTCATGTCTCTCCTAACCAGATTATTAAGAATTATTGAGACTAAAGGAAGACTAATGCTAACTAACAGATGGTATAAGAGATCATTGTTTAGTTTTTCCATTTAATCCAAATATACTGACATAAGCTTTTTGAAGGAATTACTCCAAATTTACTTTTTATTTCTATCTATTTTATTGTAGCTTTTTTCATAATTGTGTGATACACAAAAATGCTAGGTTTGGGGTTATCAAATATATTTTGCTTATTGCATAAGGGCTAAGTTATAATTGTGTATTTTACAAAATACAAAGAATAAAGATGCAGAGCATTCTTCAGTAATAAATATCTTGGCAAGTAGCCAGAGATTGAAGAATATGCACCACATTTGTTAAATAAGACAGGTGAGATGAAATAGCAGTCCTCATCTGTTTTTGAATTGGAGTCAACCTTGGCTGTATAGACAGAGCTAATTGTCTTCTATGTTGTTAAATAAAACACTTTCCATGGAAAACCCTCAGATAACAGGGAATTATGACAGTGTAGCATGACTGTTCTTTATTTTTCAAGGCAGAATAGCAAGGACTCTTTCTCAGACTTACTAAGGAACTTACTAACTCACCTCCTTCCCGTGAAAAGCCTGAATTATTCAGTCTGTATTCAGGGAACTCCATAGACAACAGAAGACATGGAATTCATTCTCCCATCCATGTGTGGGCTACAGGTTTGCTTAGTAGCCATTACTCCAATCTACATATTCTGAAATTGAAATAGTGGATATAGCCTCTATGTGGTTGTGTCATGGAGATTCTCCCAAAGCCCTTTCAGGGCTGTGGTGTTAGTACAGATGTTCTTTTAAACATTCTTTTCCTCTTTTCTTCCACAAATCATAAATAATGATTATCATATTTGTTGTTACTGTGATTACCCCTAATTTGCCCCAGCAATTGTATGTGACATAGTATGTGATATTTTATATTCATGTCTCTTCAGATTAAAGGATCTTGGTCAAATAAAAGAGGTAAAGAGAATTACAATCCATACAGTTATGGCAACATCTTTACTAATTGTTGTGCAGCGCTGTGCGGGCCCATCTCTCCAAGGTAAGAGTTACTAAAAGTAATGTTTTTGTATAGGATGAGACCAAAGATTTACTGATCTAAGTTTGACTTTTGTTATCTTACTTCAGTTTGCTCAACTAAAACAGGGCTTCGTTGTACTATTTAGTGAAACTGATCTTTTTAGATGACGGATACAAGTAAGTTGCTAACTCTGTTTTACGGCTGAGTCAGCAATTAGATCTAGTAAAACAGTTAAAGTACAGGTTCATACACCTGAAACATAAATAAACTTGTTTGGTGGTTCTTTGATCTTTCATTGCAGCATTTACATCTGTTGGAAGTGAGGAGCTCCAAGCAGTTAATTGTTTTCAGAAAACAAAATAATGTAATTACTCTTTTGCTTGTACCTTGTATTCCTTTTAGTTTGCGCCCACACCATCCACACAGCGAAGTTGCAGCACAGCTCTTTGGTGTGCGCTGCTGTTCACACTCCTGTAGTCCAAACAATGTAGACAAGCTGTAAGTTTAGTTTATTTAGAAGTGTATATAGTCTTGTACATAGATATTAGCTGCCAAAACCAACGTGCAGCCTATAATACACAGTGTGATCACACTACTTTCAGAATTCCAGCAAACAGCTTTGTTCAAGTTCTTCACCAGACTGTTCATTTTGTGTTTCACTCGCACTGTTCCCTCTGTTTTTACCTTTGTGTGTTAAAATTCTACACACACCTATCTGAATGTAAGCCTTGTCTACACTAGTCTTCTGCTTTTAATATTTCCTATTTACTCCCCTGGGTTCAGCACTGTCTGTGATCGCTATAGTGGAGGTTCTGGTATGGGCAGAGATGCATAAGATTAGTAAAACTACTGGTAAATATTCTACACTAGTGCTCCCTTCTGTTTCTTTCATGATAATTCCTTGTTAAGTAAATTATAATAGATTCATAATTTTGGGTTTCAGCCTTTGGCAACAAATTCAGAAGCTGAATTGCAAGAGAAGATAATGTAGACACTTCAGAAGAGACACAGATGCAGAGTGCACTATGGGGGTCTTTCAATCTGTCTCTCCCTCAAGGGTTCCAAATTCTTTTTTATTTGCTAGTCAGCATCCAAATTTTACACCTGAGGTAGAAACCCAGAAATGTGCCTCTTCTCATAATCATTTTCCATGTAGAAAAGCAGTTGCAGGTAACTAATTTTCTTTTGCTATTGGTGAGTTGAGGTGAAGTCACATTTCTCAGATCTGAATTACAGGTTATATTTGAAGGTAGTGGTGATGCATTAAGATTTGATGATGTAATATTGAAACCTATTTTTATTGGGGGTGGAGAATTATTAATCAGAACAATCTTTCTAACAATCTTGTGTGTTTTTTTTTATTATTATTATGTAGTCTAATTGACAGAAGAGGATTTATACAGCCAGATACACCACAGCCAGCAGCACCTTCTAATGGCATTACAATGTATGGGGCAACACAGTCTCAGAGCAACATGGTAGGAACCATCCCATAGTGTTGTTCATCAAGATCCCTGTGAATGTTTCCCTTCTCCGCTTTCATGTGAACTAATCAAGTAATAAACTAACTGGATACAGCTGCCACTCTGATAGGTGGAATTATTCATTATTAACTATACTGCAATAGGCTTATGCAGTAAGAAATCAAGGTTTTTATCTATATCTATACAATAATGATAGTTTTTACTCATGGACAATAGAAAAATGTGTTTTTTTTTCCTACACTTTGAAATCTATTGGTTACTGAATATACAGTGTCACTTTTACATATCCTGTTGATACCTGCCTTGTTTTGAATTGGACTATTTGGTTGTCATGGATGTACCCCGATTCATCAGTTTTGCAGAACAGAGTATCATTTGGTATCGTATTCTTCTCACATACTCTTTCTTCCTTTGCCTGTGCAGTGCAGATTTTTCTAGACTGACACATATTTATACAGGACAGGTTAACAAGAGGAGATGTTTAAGATGGGGGGTGCATTTTGAGAAAAAGGAAGGGGACTTTGAACTTCTAATGAACAACAGGCAACCTCAATACCATATTCAGAACTTTAATAAATCTTCCAAAAATGTGCCAATGGTTCCTGTTGTTCCCCTTGATGGCAAAGGACCTCACATCAGTGCCAAGAAGAAGAGAATAAGTAGCAAAGATGCCCACTTCTGACCTCTTGTTCTTCCAGTTTGTAGATTGTGAGGATATGTTAAAGATTCATTAAATGTATGGACTCTATGCACTTTTTCTTTCCTTAAAGGGAGGGAGGGAAATAAATTCTCACCACAGCCTTCTAGCATAATTTCAGTCTTGATTTTTGACTGAAGAAAGAATACACTTCTCATTACTTTGTGAGCTTTACTATCACTTAAACTTTTATAAAGATTCTGCTATAAGATTTTAGAATTGTTTCCATTTATTGCTGCAAGGATTTAGTGGAATGGTTGTCAGTTTTCTTTATAATGTTATTTTTTTAACAAGTTTTATTATTTGTTAAAAATTGTAAAAAGTACCTTGATGACTTCAAGTACAATCACGGCATTTATCTTAAGCCTTTTGTCAGCTACCTACAGAGCAGGCCATGCTAGATCTCAGTGCAAGTTCTACTCAAGAAGATTACCTCAAACTTTAAAATCCTGGAAATATATTGAAATGTTTCAGGACACCCTCAGCCAAACTTCCTTGGACTCTGTCAGGGATTCTTATGTACAGAGACAAATTAGCCACAGTAGGTCTTTGTCATATTGTTCTGTCACTTTGGAACAATTATATAAACATAATATGGAGTCTCTTCCAGCAGATCTCTTTGATCATCCCAGTCCAGCTACGCATTTAGCCTTTGCTTTCAGCATCAAATTCTGTTAGAACTCTCTACAACAGCGGTTCTCAATCTGTGTGTTGTGGCCCCATTTTAATGGGGTCGCTAGGGCTGGCTTAGACTTTCTGGGAGCCAGGGCCAAAGCTGAAGCCCGAGCTCCACTGCCCAGGCCGAAGCCCACTTCTGGGGTCATGTAGTAATTTTTGTTGTTAGAAGGGGGTCGTGGTGCAGTGAAGTTTGAGAACCCCTGCTCTACAACATAGATATGCCCATACTATAGTTTATATGCTTCAATGCATGTGCCTAATTAAATTCACTAATACAGTCATATTTGTGCACCTGGGACCCTTGAAGCTGGTGAAGTCACTGTGACACACAGGTTTTCTAAGAACAGAATTCTCATCACCTACCAGATATTCCTGATCAAATAGCCTGTCAACAGACTGACTTTGCAGCTTTTGTATCTCTGGAAAAGTGGAAAGATCTTGCAACATTGATCATGAAATGTACTGAGATGATCAAATATAAAGGGGGAATTGAGTCAAACCAGTGCATGCTGCTGAATAAAGAGTGATGTATGTAGGCACACAGTAGTCTAGCTTTAGGTACTGGAATTAGATTTTCAAATGCTCTAGGACTTGCCTCGTGATGGAATGAATTTCAGTGGACCTGAGGTGGGAAAAACCTTGGATGAAGATAAGCCACAGAAGAGAGCATAGTCACTTTGAACCCTTTATGACAACTGTCCAGCCTTCATGCCTGAAAATAACTTCACAGGGGACACTTGGAAAATTGAATAGGACATGTGTTTACATATAGAAATATTTTTAAGAGTCTCTGACATCTTGTTTCTCAAGATGCTATACCTTCCAGTCCTAGAACTTATAGGCCAAAGACGCACACCTCCACACATATATGTTATGGGCAGATTTTCAAAATGGGAGAAAGGTGCCTGCCTTTAATTGGCTTCCAGTAGGAGTTAAGTGCCTACATGAAGTTTGAACCTCCAGAAATCTCCCCTGAGTTTTGTTGAGCTGTTCAGTATCCTGATCTTTTGCACAGGGTCATATCTCTTACCTATCCAAAATTGTTCATTTTTTTATACTTAACATAGTTCAGAAGAGGGTTCTTAACTTCCTTTCTTTAGCCAGTCTAATAGTCTAGTGACAGAGCATATCTTTGTTGCTCCTCACAGCTCCTTTTCCAACCTTCCCTCACATTCCATGCTCTGAGTTGCATGTTCTCGTACTTTCCAGTGGACCCCTCTCGTGACCTCAGGCTCCTCCTCAGGTGAGCCTGGCTTACTTGACAATGCAAGGGACTGAACTAGATAACCTATTGAGGTCCCTTCTAGTCCAACATTTCTATGATTCTGTGATAGTCCCATTCCATCTTTAAGCTGCATTAAAAAATCATCCTCATTCATATCCTGGACCTTGGGCTCTGCCACGTTACAAGTCTTTTCCCTTCCTGTCACCTTCAGTTAACCTTGCTGCTAGCTCTGAGTTCTTTTCCAGTTAGGATTCCAGCAGTCTGTCTTCAGCTATCTGCCAAGTCCTGTCTTTCTCCTAGATACAAACTCCCCCAGAACCCTCAAATATCCACTCTTCAGTTTTTTCATAGATTCCAAGGCCAGAAGGGAAGCCTGTGATCAGCTAGTATAATACAAGCTATAGGACTTCCCCAAAATAATTCCTAGAGTATATCTTTGCAGTTGTCTTACAGGCTGCCTTTGCTATAACGCAGTGACAGCTTGCTTACCTAGCAGCAGTTGCTAAGTAGGTAGGGCATGACCCCGAACTCACTCTGGAAGCATCAATTTATCCTGAATTTCTGTGATGTTTTTACTATTGTGTAAGTACCGCTGAACAGCAGATAGAATGAGACCTTCTCCATCAGTAACTGACATTCCCTCTAGTTCTTATTTTTGTTGTAGGAGAACTGCTAATACTATACTTACCACTGCTGACAGCTAGTGGAGATTTTTTTGTGGGTCAAGTGGTGAAGGCCTATGTCATCTGCAGCATAGCATAGCAAGCGCCGCCCCCGCAGCTCCCATTGGCTAGTTCCTGGCCAATGGGAGTTGCGGGGACGGTGCTGGGGGTGGGGGGGGAGTGCATGGAGCCGCCTCCCCTTCCGCCAGGGGCCGCAGAGACGTGCCAGCAACCAGCCACTTCCAGGAGTGGCATGGGGCCATGGCATGCAGGCAGCCTGCCTGAGCCCTGCTGGACTTTTAGCGGCCCGGAGATCGCGATCAACTGGCAGAGGCTCCAGTATCAACCAGTTGATCGCGATTGAGGGGTTGCTGACTACTGAATTGTATATAATTATGGATTTATTTTTGCGGGACCCCCCCTTAGCTTGAGGCCCTGTGCTGCAGCCCTGAAAGCCCCAGCGTTAATCCGGCCCTGCTCAAGACACAGCTATTAATAGAATTAGCGAATTTGACAATATTGGAGAAGTACATGGAGAGTCTGCCTGGAAGGGTACAGATTTCATAGCATCAGATTTTGGGCTATCCTTACTGGCAAAGGCTATGCAGCAGAGAGAAGACTATCTAGAGAAATACCCTTTGGAGAGATCACCAAAGACATGGCTATCTCCTAAATATGAGAGCTGCTCTCCACAGAGCTACGGCCAGATGGTCCTGGAGGGACAACCAAGCTGAGAGAAGAAGCTTAGGCTAAGTCATGTGTTTGTGGTGGAGTTGTTAGTTTATTAAAAAAAAAAAATCCTATCCTAGGACTGGAGGTTATGTTTGGGCACTAGCCCTGCATCTGTGACTTCAGTTGAGGACATGGTCAGGGCTCAGCCCATTTACATGCAGTCATGGATCATTGTGCTATTCTACAATAATTACCAGTGCCATTTTTAAGAGACGAATTGGTGGAAACCTGGATCTACTATAGCTCATTGTCCCAATATCGCTCTAAATTTGCCTTAATTTCAGGGCATTAATTCTAATTAACGCATTGACCTAAAACATTCTTCTCTGTTCTTGAACATTTATGGGCAGGGTTTTTTTTATGATCCTCTTTAGTCACATTTAGCTGCACATTTTGCTCTTCCTGTGGGCTTAACTTTATGTACCCTGAGTGCCATTGAACTCAGTAGGACCACTCATAGCATGTAAAGTTAAGCACTTGAGTTAGTCTTTGTAGAATCAGGCCATAAATCTTTCTGCATAAATCAAGCCCTCTTACCCACTTTCCATTTTTTTCACCGGTCTGTCTCCCCTTCTTGTTGTTGGTCATGTTCCCAGAAGTGGATGTAAAATTCCAGGGGCAGTCCCACTAAACCATACAGAGAACAGTTATCACTTTTCTGTGCTGCGCTATACTGTGATGCTTCTATCTATGGAACACAATCTCATTGGCCTGTTTTTGCCATGATTCAGTGATCACTCATCTAATATTCTCTGTACTATCACTTCTGTGTCTCCCTCATTATTTCTTTCCAGGTTGAATTAAAATTGACTGTTTCAGAATATTTTCCACACTTGCATCTTTCCAGGCAGAATCTCATTTTAATTCCAGCTCCTGTCTTTTAATCTTTCTAGGCTGCTTTGTTTTATATCTTCATTTCTCACAGCATCTTCTAGTTCAGTATCATTTGTGAATTTAATGTGGTGTTTGCCCTCTTCAAGATCTCATCACTGAAGATTTTAAAATTAACTCTAACTCAAAGACCAATCTCAATGGCAACCCATTACATTCCTCCTTCCAATACAATACAGTACCTTTTAATCACTATCCTTATTTATGATCCATCATCCTGCTTACAATCTGTGCCATTGTTTTTATATTTAAGGGCATTTGCAATAATTTTGCCATTGAAATTTTCTGTAGCTGTCTATTGAATGATTTACTTCAATCTTGATCATTACATCTGCATTCTCTTCGTTCACTGATTTTGCAGTTCTCTCAAAGCACTGAGACTGAGATTGTTTAGTATAATTTGTTCTTCACAAACTGGTAACTCCATTATTTTATAGATGTTTACAAAGTTTTTTCTCTCAATATTTCCATTATTTTACTAGGACCTGAAATTAGATTTATCAAATGGTAATTACCAGGATCACACTTTCCTTTTCTGAAGGTTGGTACCACATTTGATTTCCCGACCACGGCCCTCTGCCTAGTACATCCCTAGCACCCCATCCCTTTTCCAAAATTATTTTCAGTAGTTTGGTAAATTCGTGAGCTAAATCCTTAATATCCTAAGAAGCCTGTCATCTGGACCAACCGACTCATAGTTGTTCATATTTCCCAAGTATTTCCTCCCCTGCCTTTTATCAATTGCTATTTTTACAAGGTCTTCATTACTTCACAATTGTCCAAATACCTTCTCTCTTGTTTAAAGAGTTTTTTGTGGGGTTTTTTTGTTTGTTTGTTTGTTTGTTTGTTTGTTTTTAGAAGGACTCCAGTATCTCAGCCATTATGGAATCGTCTGTTACCCTCTTCTCATTTATTCCTACTTTCTATTTAGTTCCTTTTTCTCCTCATAGATCTGTGAAAGCTCTTATTCCCCTTACTCCTTGTGCCTACCATTAAGTCAATCTGCATTTCTCTTGTATTTATCTTTTCTTTACAAGCCTGAATTGATTCTTTGTATTCTTATTTAATTTCTAATACAGGGTATTTTTACCCTCAGTTCTTTTGGCAATCCATTATAAAGCAACATTTAATACTTTTCATTCTGTGCATTCCCCACCCCCACCCCCGCCACCTCCCAGAGGAATTATAGTTTGTGTTAAGAATGGTGTCTCTTAGGATTCTCCACCTTGTTACCAACTGGTAAATCTTAATATTTCCACTCTTTACATCATGCTTGGTCCATTTCTTAATTTCCTTAAAACTTCCTTTTTAAAAATCTGACATTTGTGCTATCGCATTGTAGGCATCTGTTCCTTCGTACCTTGGTAGTTTACAGTCACTGGTGCCAAGTTCCCTTATTATTCTCAGTCCTCCATTTCTTCCCTTTCTGCAAGATGTAGAGCCTCCAGTTGGAGTCATAAAGCTGCCCTCCACAAATCCTAGGAATCGTTTTCATGCATATATATCTGTTTGTTACCCTCCAGATGTCTGGGTAAGGATATTCGTGAAAGGACTTATCTTATGTTTTTTAGCACTTCGAGGTTTGATCCATGAAATTTTAATTCTCAGGCCTGGTCCCCACTAAGTCCCCACTTCGGACTAAGGTACGCAAATTCAGCTACGTTAATAACGTAGCTGAATTCGAGGTACCTTAGTCCGAACTTACCGCGGTTCAGACGCAGCAGGAAGGCTCCCCCGTCGATGCCGCGTACTCCTCTCGGCGAGCTGGAGTACCAGCGCCGACTGCGAGCACTTCCGGGATCGATCCGGGATCGATTTATCGCATCTTAACCAGACGCGATAAATCGATCCCAGAACTTCGATTGCCTGCCGCCGGACCCTCCGGTAAGTGAAGACAAGGCCTCATTCTCCACGTGATCTGTAGCATTGTATTTTCTCCTTTGCTTTTCATTCCTTCCATCATTATAATTATTATCAGTAGTAAATATTTCTATTATGATATCACCTAAAGGCCCCAGTTGGGATTGGTGCCCCATTGCACTAGGCACTGCACAAACACAATTCCTTCCATTTTTACCAAGTGTATCATCATCCTACCCTTCACTGTCAAAAGATAGCTTGCTGGCATTGTGTCCATTGATATACAGTTCCACCTTCCATCCCTCCATCTTTCACATATAGATTGTGCACATCTAAACTGACATGCCAGTTACATGTTTCATCTCACCAGGTTTCAGTTATGCCCGCTAGGTCATAACTCCATCATTCAGTTCAACCAATCCTCCTCTTAACCATTTATTAATGTTTGTGTTTTACTTGTAGCTCATTAGAGAACTCTGTTGTGCAGCCTTTTCTTAAATACTTCCAGAATTGTAACATTTTTAAAGACATTGCTGTTAGAGAATTTTAGCTATGAAGTTAATTTTGCATTTTAAACTAATAGACTTGCTGCTGGTGGTGTTAGAGTGTGAGAGCTATATTAATATGAACAAGAGCTCTAATAATTGTATGGGGTAAAATCAAATTTTCTTCAGAAAACCTGTGTGCATACAGGTCTTTGTATCAATTATTTGTGAAATAAAGTAAAGAATTAGCTTTTTCACATTGTCTAGTTTGCATTTGGTACGTGGCTGTTGGTGTGAAAATAAATATCAAAATGACAAATTTCGATATAGATCTATTTATATAATATACACAATTGAACTTGTATACTTACAAGCATTTGATCCAGTATTTTTCAGGCTCAGTCAGCTGCTCCAGTAAAAAGGGGGAAGCTGTGTATAGCTAACAAAATCAGATGATAGGATCTAGGGGAAGAAGGAGCCAAGGGGATTGACTCTCATCTTTTTGAACAATTGAGCTATAAATAGTTTGATACCCCATTGTTGGCTTTCTAGGGTTTTTTTAATCTAAAATTTTAATATTGAAAAATTCAGTGGAATATCTTTGAGGGCACTTCCTACTAACATTTTCCCCCTGTATTTTGTGTAACCTAGGAAACATATCATGTAATCAGGGAACACCTTCAGGTTATTTTTGTAGACAAATTCCTTTTAGATAGCTTGAGTATATCACAAACCGAAGAGTGCTATACTTGCATAAAAATGCCATAGATTTGAGAGATTCATTTCATGCATATGCCTCATGTAATATAAATCCCACTATAATCTATTCTCAAAACAAATTTAAAACCTACTACGTCCCAAGATTTGCCTGTTTAAGATTGTGGAAAGCTGTTTACTGTTATATTTTACATAAAAAGTTGCATATTTGATCACTGTTCATAAAATGCAGAATATTGGAAACCTAAACAGAAGCTGTGTAAGGAAATGGTGCACCTGAACAACAAAAAAGCACTAGAGATTGTCAGTGATCTGTTCCGGCTGTTCTCTTTTCTTTAATTGATCCATGCAAGTAATTTGTTGCTATCACAAGTTGACAGTGTATAAATCTTTAATAATTATTGTACTGTATATATGAACTGGCATAACTACACATTTGGTAGGAAATCATCTTAACACAGAGTAAGAAGTGAGAAATATGTTGTTCTTTAGTAATCTTTTGTATATAGCACCAACAATGAGCAAGGTAACTTACAAACCATGTAAAAAGGCATAGTGCCTGCCATGAAGAGTTTGAAATCTAGGGTATTAGACAGTATGCAAAGTCAAGGAGGCAACAAAACGCAGTGTGAATGAATAGTGAAGTATAGCATGTACCTTATTAGATTCATTTCCCCCCCGCAATAATTGTCGTGATCGCTCCCCTGAAGGGAGGACTGTGGGAAGGAGTGTTTTTAAAAGAGGGATTTGAAATAGCAATTGATAAAAGGCCGGGGAGAAATTACTAGGGAAATATGAACAACTATGAGTCAGTTGGTCCAGATGACAGGCTTCTTAGGGTATTAAGGATTTAGCTCACGAATTTACCAAACTACTGAAAATAATTTTGGAAAAGGGATGGCGTGCTGGGGATGTACCAGGCAGAAAGTAGTGGTCAGGAAATCAGATGTGGTACCAACCTTCAGAAAAGGGGAGGACTCATGGAAGTGGAGAAAAAAGAGAATATTCTTGTATACACATGAAACTCTGATAGATGGATGGCTTCCTTTTTAATGGAGCTTTATCAAGCTACTTTCTCGGTATCTTTGAGATGTTGGTTCAGTTACAATGAATTAGAATTCAATAAAAATGATTTAATACAGACCATTACATAAATCTAAGTAAATTGCCTTCATGCTATTTTAAATTGTGTACTTTTATGGTGCTGGAACACATTAGGTAACTATCTGCTTTTGAAGATAAATGCTGAAACATCACTAAGGCAATAAATCAGCTGCTAAAATTATTTATTATGAGTATTCTCTGGTGGTTATAGCCTTTGTTATGTAAGGCCTTGTCTACACTACGAGAGTAGTTCGATTTTACTTAAATCGAATATTTGGAATCGATATTGCAAAGTCGAACGTGTGTGTCCACACTAAGGACAGTAATTCGACTTTGTGAGTCCACACTAACGGGGAAAGCGTCGACATTGGAAGCGGTGCACTGAGGGCAGCTATCCCACAGTTCCCGGAGTCCCCGCCGCCCATTGGAATTCTGGGTGGAGCCGCAAATGCCTTCTGGGTAAAAAAAAAAGGGGCCAGGGTGCTTTTGGGTAACTGTCGTCATCCGTCCATCACTCCCGCCCTCCCTCCCTCCCTGAAAGCGCCGGCGGGAAATCATTTCGCGCACTTTTCAAGTCATTGACAGCGCGGACGCCACAGCACTGTGAGCATGGAGCCCACTGCAACCATCGCTGCAGTTGTGGCCGCTCTCAACGCCTCGCAGCTTATCATACAGGTTGCCCTGAGGCAGATGCAGAAAAGTCAGGCGAGGAGGCTACGTCAACGCGGTGATGGCCTGAAGTCTGAGAGTAGCACAGACCTCTCAGAAAGCAGGGGACCCAGCGCCGAGGACATCACGGTGGCAATGGGTCATGTTGATGCTGTGAAACGGCGATTCTGGGCACGGGAAACAAGCACTGAGTGGTGGGACCGCATAGTGCTGCAGGTCTGGGATGAATCACAGTGGCTGCGAAACTTCCGCATGCGGAAGGGAACTTTCCTTGAACTTTGTGAGTTGCTGTCCCCTGCCCTGAAGCGCAATGACACCCGGATGCGACCAGCCCTGACTGTCCAGAAGCGAGTGGCCATAGCCCTCTGGAAGCTTGCAACGCCTGACAGCTACCGGTCAGTCGCGAGCCAGTTTGGGGTGGGCAAATCTACCGTGGGGGTTGTTGTGATGCAAGTAGCCAAGGCAATCGTTGATGTACTGCTGCCAAAGGTAGTGACCCTGGGAAACTTGGAGGCGATCATAGATGGCTTCGCAGCGATGGGATTCCCAAACTGCGGTGGGGCCATAGATGGAACTCACATCCCTATCCTGGCACCGGACCACCAGGCCAGCCAGTACATTAACAGAAAGGGCTACTTTTCCATGGTGCTGCAAGCACTGGTGGACCACAGGGGACGTTTTACCAACATCAATGTCGGATGGCCGGGCAAGGTTCATGACGCTCGTGTTTTCAGGAACTCTGGTCTGTTTAGACGGCTGCAGCAAGGTATTTACTTCCCGGACCACAAAATAACTGTTGGGGATGTGGAGATGCCTATAGTCATCCTCGGGGACCCAGCCTACCCGCTAATGCCCTGGCTCATGAAGCCCTATACAGGTGCCCTGGACACTGAAAAAGAACTCTTCAACTACCGGCTGAGCAAGTGCAGAATGGTGGTGGAGTGTGCTTTTGGACGTCTCAAGGGGAGATGGAGAAGCTTGCTGACTCGCTGTGATCTCAGCGAAACCAATATCCCCATTGTTATAGCAGCTTGCTGTGTGCTCCACAATCTCTGTGAGAGCAAGGGGGAGACCTTTATGGCGGGGTGGGAGGTTGAGGAAATTAGCCTGGCTGCTGATTACTCACAGCCAGACAGCCGGGCGATTAGAAGAGACCAGCGGGAAGCGCTGTGCATCCGGGAGGCTTTGAAAGCAAAGTTCCTGAGTGAGCAGGGTAACCTGTGACTTTCTAATTTTGTGTACAGAGAAGCCTTCACCCCACTTCCAACACACGTTTCAAAATAAAAATAGTTCTACTTTGTTAAAGCACACCGTTTTCTTTAATACTGTTTTCGCGGGAATTTTTTAAAACTGGGACGCAGACTGTGGTGCGGAGCGGGTGTAGTGTAGTCGCGCGAATGCAGCTTCTAAACTCAAGGACTGACAGGCTCCGCTGCGGTGGGATGGTTCTTTCAACGGAGCCTGTCACCCCTCCTGATACGGACTGTGTGTATGGGGGGTCTATGTGAGTTTGTGGCAGGGGTGGGACGGTTACAGATCCCCTGCTGTGTGGCTCTGTGATCCTGCCTAAGGACCGCCGCTTAAGATCTCTAACTGCCCTCCCCTGACACAAAGTCACAGAGCAACCCACCCCCCACCACATAACATGAAAAGAACCTCCCAGACTAACCAGGGTAAGTAGTCACTGCATCACTGCACTATGTATGTGCCCTGCTGCTGTGCCTGCCCCCGACTATGTACCCTGCCAAAGGTGACTGTCCTGTCCAATTACCAACCCCCTTTCCCCCCCTCCTCCAAAAGAACATGATGGAAACAGTAGTTAACAGAAACATATTTTTTATTATCAACTACACATGGGACTGGGAAGTGAAACTTGGACGGGGGCTTGTGTCAGGCGGGAAGGAAAGAACTTGTCAAACTTTGGGGAATGAGAGCCTTCTGCTGCTCGAGCTCTCTGCAGGGGTGGAGTGAGAGTTAGCAGGGACTCTGCCGCCTCTCCTTCTGTGCACTTTGGGTGAAGGGAGTATGGGACTTGGTGGCGGGGGAGGGCGGTTAGAGATGGACTGCAGCGGGGCTCTGTCCTCCTGCCTCCGTTCCTGCAGAACATCCACAAGGCGCCGGAGCGTGTCCGTTTGCTCCCTCAGTAGTCCAAGCAGGGTTTGAGTCGCCTGCTGGTCTTCCTGACGCCACCTCTCCTCCCGATCCATGTTGGCTTGGTGCATTTGGGACAAGTTCTCCCGCCACTGGGTCTGCTGTGCTGCCTGGGCTCGGGAGCAGGCTATAAGCTCTGAGAACATGTCCTCCCGTGTCCTCTTCTTCTTATGCCTAATCCTCCCTAGCCTCTGGGAGTGTGATGACAGGCTAGGTTGTGAGACAGTCGCAGATGGGGCTGTGGGAATGGGAAAAAGGGAGTGAATTCCTCAGAAAGATAAATGTAGTTGTGAACAAAGAACATAGTCTTTCTCTGTGAACAGGACCATGCACAGCACCTATCACATGCGCACTCAGCACAAGGTCGAATTCTCGGCCTTCGCATTCAGTGTCTGGGGTTTTGCAGAGCACTTTTGAGAACCCTGTCAGGACAACGGAATTGCTCTTGCACGCAGACATGGTAAGCCGTAGATTCGTGGCAGCTTAAAACTTTAATATTAGCAATGGCCTCATTTCACATTGAAATCAATGTCGGTCCCTGCTGCCAGCAATCCGGCAAGCAGGAAGTCTGCTCCTGTCCCACACCCTCGCGGCTGTCCCCGGGAACGATCCCTTTCGGCTGACCCTCTCCCGCCTCCACCGCGTGGCTGCAAACCAGCGGTTACAGTTCTGTAAAGGAACGGTAAAGCAGTCCCAACACTAACATTCCCCTACCTCATTCAAAGCAGGTCATCATGAGCGACATCACCCTCATGAGGATCTCTGAGAGCGACAGACAGAGAATGCTCCGGGAAAGCCTTCAAAGACCAGGGCCGTATGCCGCCATGCTGTGCCAAGCAATGATTCCAGAGTACTTGCTAGTCTCGTGGCGCGGCAACGTGTCCTACTACGGAGGACCCAATAAGGCCGCTCTCCCCAAGAACCTAATGCAGCGGATTTCAAATTACCTGCAGGAGAGCTTCCTTGAGATGTCCCAGGAGGATTTCTGCTCCATCCCCGGACATATAGACCGCATCTTACTGTAGCTGCAGTAGCAGGGACTAAACAGTAGAGCGGCTTGGGCAGGACAATCATGCAAAACCGGACATTGCTAGATTTTTTTCAAATAGTTGCACTGCCCATGACTGAACCGTTAAGTTAATCAAACTAATCATGAGAAACCCATTTTTTAAATTGTTAATAATCATGTTCTGTTACAAATAAATGTTTAGATGTTTACAACACTTACTGGATGATCCTTCACCAGATTCTGTGTCCGGGGTAACGGCTGGGGAGGGTTGGTAGGGGATCTCTGTAAGGGTGATGAAGAGATCCTGGCTGTCGGGGAAATCAGCGTTGTGAGCGCTGTCGACTGCCTCGTCCTCCTCATCTCCTTCCTCATCTTCCCCGTCCGCTAACATGTCCGAGGATCCGGCCGTGGACACTATCCCATCCTCAGAGTCCACAGTCAGTGGTGGGGTAGTGGTGGCGGCCGCACCGAGGATGGAATGCAGTGCCTCGTAGAAACGGGATGTCTGGGGATGGGATCCGGAGCGTCCGTTTGCCTCTTTGGTCTTCTGGTAGCCTTGCCTCAGCTCCTTGATTTTCACGCGGCACTGCGTTACATCCCGGCTGTATCCTCTCTCTGCCATGTCTTTAGAGATCTTCTCATAGATCTTTGCATTCCGTCTTTTGGATCGCAGCTCGGAAAGCACGGACTCATCGCCCCACACAGCGATGAGATCCAAGACTTCCCGATCAGTCCATGCTGGGGCCCTCTTTCTATTCTGAGCTTGCACTGCCATCAGTGCTGGAGAGCTCTGCATCGTTGCCAGTGCTGCTGAGCTCGCCACGATGTCCAGACAGGAAATGAGATTCAAACTGGCCAGACAGGAAAAGGAATTCAAATTCAAATTTTCCCGGGGCTTTTCCTGTGTGGCAGTTCAGAACATCCGAGCTCTTACTGCTGTCCAGAGCGTCAACAGAGTGGTGCACTGTGGGATAGCTCCTGGAGCTATTAGCGTCGATTTCCATCCACACCTAGCCTAATTCGACATGGCCATGTCGAATTTAGCGCTACTCCCCTCGTCGGGGAGGAGTACAGAAGTCGAATTAAAGAGACCTCTATGTCGAACTAAATACCTTCGCGGTGTGGACGGGTGCAGGGTTAATTCGATGTAACGGCGCTAACTTCGACATAAACGCCTAGTGTAGACCAGGCCTAAGAGTATAGTCTTTGACTAGTACTTCTCAGAGAAAATGGAATTTGTTGTCTCTTTGGAAGGATTAGAATGCTGACCCCATTTTTGTAGGGCATTCCTAATAAGGTTGATGTAGGGGCTATAGCTTAGTTAATTACTTGGGATGGGATGAAATAGCCACTTATTAATCAAGAATGGGTCTTCACAATAAACAGCCAGTCAAGGACTTGATCCTGCAAAGTGCTGAGCACTCTGCCCCTGCCCAGCAAAGCACTGAAGTATGTGCTCGGTTTTAAGCTTTTGAAGTCATATGGAGACTACTTACATATTTCAGTGCTTTGCTAGATTCAGGCCTGAGTGCTCACCACCAGGCCTTGAATAAGAGGATTGTATGAAAGAAAAGAATGTATTTGAAACTCAATGTATACATCATTCTGGAAGATCAAAATGCATAAGGAGTATACAAACTACATTGTGGGTAAAAGTTTCAAAAATGCCCAAGTCCCACTAGAAGGAAATGGGAGTTAGGCTCCTAAGCCATTTAGACTCTCTTATCATTTTTGCCCTATGTATTGGGATTATGTGGTCATTATGCAGTATATTTTATTGTAGCTTCTGTGAAGCCATTTTGCTTGGTGAGAGATCTGAGTGGTGCACCAATGCCAATTGGTGAAGGCAGTGGCAGGCAATTGATTAAGGATATGTCTACACGACAGCCTATGTTGGCAAAACTTATGTAACTCAGGGGTGTGAGTAGGGTGCTGTGCTCCACCTTAATTTCCCCTGATTGGGGCAGTAGTAGGTTCACTTTAACAGCCTGGGAGCAGCAGGGGAAGACAGAGGAGAAGCCAATACACACTAATAAAATAGCATGTTCTCTTTAATAAGGCATAAGGGCAGGAGCAATTACAACAAGTGGTTCATAAGACCCTCACCTCCGGACCCTGGTTCAAAGCTCTCAGACATAATACCAAGTATGTGAGTCTGATTAGGCCGGTCTCCTGGAGACAAAGAAATCACCACCCACTACAGCATAAATGGCTTCTACTCCCCCCTCTCTCTCTCAGCTGCCTCTTCATGTTTAGATAGCCCAACCCTAGGGTGGGCACGGCTTCCTTGATTACTCCTAGTCTGTCCCTTAAAGGGCAGTTACCTCAACACTGATGCCTTGGTATAGATTTTTTGAAGAAGGGACGATATCTTTGCCAATCAATGGTTTGCCCATGAACGTGTTGCAATTTTTAGTTAGTTGGACATATTACGGTATTGTGGTTTACAACTCAGCCACCTTGGGGATTGACTGACTAATTTTTGCAAATACTGTCCTTGTAAATTATTTTAGGTCAAATTAATACCCAGTGTAATTCTACTGGCTTAAATGGAGTTATAGTTGAGTGAATTTGGTCCATTATGTTTAAAAAATCTTGGATGTTTGCCAGAAAACAAATGTTTAATCAGCTATGTTTTGGTCCTCCACACTGTCAAGATTAAACAAATGAATAAGCAGCATAAAAAACCCTGGAAGTGAACTTTTCTATCAAGTCCATGCAACCAAGCTGCAGATTGATAATTGTTTTGTACACATCTCCTGGCTGAAGAATATTAACAGCTTAAACAACCTGGGAAGCAAAATCTTGGGCAATGCGACTGTATTACTAGATGAATTTTTACAAAACTGGCTGCATTCAAAGGGATGTTTGCCCTGAAAAAGCTCTCCTATAGCACAGTTATTCTAAGGTTACACAAAGTCTGATAAAATAAATAGAAAGGAGATACACCTAGTGCTCTAAAACTCAAAAAGATATTTGCGATATGTCTTAAAATTTTTTCTAAATTTCTAGCCATCCTAGAGTAAAATGAGCTGTGTTAAAGTTGTCCAGCTGCCTGCTGAAATGTTTTTTGGAGTCAGTGACATTTGAGTTGCCACTTTTGTCCAAATATGCAGCAAACCAAGCAAAATCTGATCATTAGGCATTTCCAAGATTTTCAAGTAAGAATAAATAATAACCAACTAAGTTGAAGTTGTTTAGAATGTACCTTTTTAGAGTCAATTGAAGTCCCTGACTCTCATGCACTGTAAAGTTTATCATAATCTACTCTGACTTTCATCCCAGAATGCAGCTGGTTTAGTTATGCATGCTCTTTTTTTGTCAGCAGTCTAACCATGGAATGATACTAATGACTCTTTTTTCTTCTCACATCCCATTTTTTTCATACCTCTTCTGTCCACATCCTCCCATTTCTGTTTTGTTTGCCCTATATGGGTTTTGACCCCCTTCAGTGTGATCAAGATCAGTGCATTCAGAGCACTAAATTCGTTTTACAGGCTGCTGCCACACCACTACTACAGAGTGAACCCAGCATAACTAGTGAAGAGCTACCTTTACCAGGAAAGACCACTATCGGTGCTCCTTGTGCCACGCTAACCCTAGGGCAGCCGACACCACCGTCCTCCATGCCAAATCTCACATCAGAAACAGGTTTGACAGACATGATACCATTAAAAGAGGAACATGAAGGTCATCAGTTTCTCACTCCTGAGGAAGCTCCATCACCTCCTGGTATGCTGCCAGCAGGGAGCCCTATAACACACAGCCATACCATGCACGTCCTGAGCCTAGCCAGCCAAGATTCATTGCATGAAGACTCAGTGCGTGGTCTTGTGAAGCTTAGCTCAGTTTGACCAATTTTTATTGATAATATTATACCATATCATAGCGGTTGTACAAATGTATACCCAACAGGAAAGACTTTACAGTACCACTGTAAGACTCTAACATGCCTATATAATGAAAACTTTCCCATGTAATGGAGTTTACTAAATGGACAAATTATTTTTTTCAATGGAACTATGGCATTCTTTTGACTGAATTGTTAATGGTTCTGCTTAGATGGTGACTGCTTCTATTTTTTAAATAAAACCAGGAAAGGTCAGTAATCCTGCTAACTGAAGATCTGGGTCCAGCAACTTGTAGTTCTACCTGTAGGACGGCCTTTGTTACAGTATAAAAAAGAGAGGTTTTTGGATGTAAGTGTCATGTTATGCATTTTATGCTCTTGTAATACACACTTGTTAAGGCTTACCACACTTGTGGCCAGAATGATCTGCACTTACATGTTATGCTACTAATATTTGAAATAGAAAATAACCATTCCATTTGTTAATACAGAAAATGACTGCAGATATGGATTTGCATGCCACGCTAAGGTATGTGTTACAGTGGTGTTGGTATTAAAAGAGAGTGCTGCTTTTTTATTTGTGAGTTTCAAAGTGCTGTTTCATTTAAAGACGGTGCAATAGATTAATTTTTTCAGTTTATTAAATTTTATTTTAAATTAATCAGTGGTGCCTAAAATATGGAGGCTACTGATTTTTATCATGCTACATATCATTTAACCTTCTATTTAATTGTTTAGAATAAGGTATTGTGTTGTGCTATGCCACAGATTCTTCCACTCCCTTGTGTGATAAGATTACCTGCAGACATCCAATAAAATGATATCCTGTTTCTTTGGATGCGTACAGTTATCCTTATACAGTTTACTGGAAAAGAAAAGTCCCATTTGGATGACTTAGTCTAGGGGGGGTTATGGTTTTTTTTTTTACTTTGATACATTTGCATAATGCGCCCAGAGCCACAGGGAAAATCTGACCATGAATTGTTTTGCTTTAGTATTATGTATAGCTTTGTATAGACAGTCTGTTTTGATAACACAGTGTTTCTACAGCAAACCTGTGTATTAAGTACAGATACTTAATATCTGCTTAGGACCTAAACTCCTGGATGTTAGGCTTCAGAAGGAAGAGAAAAGTCAATGGAGTGAACCTGAACAAACAAGCGATACACTGTAGCTGCCGTCTAGTTATAAGTTTTCATCTGTATATTTTCATCCATTATTTAAAATGGAAATATTTATATTACAAAGTTGTTCTATGCTTCAGTTTGTGATTAGGGAAAATAAGAGTTATGGTTTATGGAAAATATCTCCACTCAGGGACAATTGAAGAGGACCCTGCGCATAAGCTGAGAGAACTCAAATGTTGTAATTTACTGTATCTGACTTGTTTTTCAGATTCTAGGATCCGCAATAATCCCTTCTCAGGATAAATTAAATGCAGAGAGTCTTTCCAGCAAACTCAAGATATTATTTCAACTGCAAATTGCTATTATATCAAATGTTTCCTTGATCGATCAATAAGCATGACATTTCTGCATCATTGAAACATGGTCATTCACGGACATCAAGTGAAAAAAATTGCCATATTTTTAAAAAAGAGCACAATAAGCCTCTTGGAATACAGCCATTTATGCTATTGAAATGTCAGATGACACGCTAACAAGAGCCCTAATACTTTGAGGTTTTGTAACCAATTTTATTTCTCTAAATGGTGATATCACCTTTCACCTAGTTGTAGGTATAGAAAATATAGAAGGAAAACTTTGATAACATCAACTGATTTCTTGGGTCCCATTTCACAGTTAGTTATGGATGGACTAGATGACCTTTTGAAGTCCCTTCCTGCCCTAAATTTCAATGAGACTATGCATGCTCCACCATTAACAGTGATGGTGAGTCATTAAAAAGTTTGCAAGCTTTCACATAAGGGGATATAGCTTCTCAGTTTCTTTTCCCATTCAGTCTCGCAAGGTTGCTCAAAAATTCTTATACAGATGTTCTCTCTCTTTTTGGGTATGTCCTGTCCAAAGAAGAACTCCCTTTGTTCTGGATTCCAATCCACAGCTAGACAGTCAGGTACTATGTCAGATGGGGCAAAAAAATTTAGCGAGATGGTTATCCATGGATATCCCCCCTACCAGACTAACAGTAATAGCTCTGGTAGGGGGAAGGAGAGTGTATTACTTATGGCTGGGATTTTCAAAGGAGCCTAAGAGAATTAAGTGCTCAAAGCACATTGAATGTCAGAGTTATTTGAGGGCATCCAAATAATTATAATAATGCAACACAGTGTACTCTCACCTCTCAGAAACACCGAAGTTTGTATTCTTAACCTAGCCTATGACAAATGTTTATTACAAAACCACTGCACTGTTCGTATTCTTTTAGAGCTGAGAACAAAAAGGGATGTTTCATCTCAAGACTGTATTTTGGATGAACTGAGGTTTGGGATGAAGCATTCATAGCACCTTGTCACATTTTATTTGCTTTGGTTAGTGTTATCAGCCTTCCCTGACATAAGCACTAAAATTTTGCTAGTGAAAAAAGGAAAAAATATTTATCCTTTGCTCATAGTACTGAACAGTAAGTGAAATATTTCTGTTTTTGTTAGTAGAAGGGAAAGTTCTTTGAAATCAGTTGCCACTATGGGAAATTACCTTATAACCTTACAGAAACAATACTTGATTGAATAAGTGAATCTGTAGCTAAGTGGGTCTTAATATTTTATTAATTCTACAGATATCAGTGTACCGAGATTGATTGTCCACTATGTGAAAGAACAAGTAAGATAAATATTTTACTGTGGTATTACAACTTCACAGCTATTGAGCTAACTCTGAGGATCACCTTTATTTATAAATTCATCTGCTTGCAATTTCACAGGAATACCCAAGGCATCTCATGCTTACAGGAAACTCCATTTGGTGGCAACATTTGTATGTCCTTGCCACTAGCAAGTAGTACAGGCAGAATCACATCAACTGTATGGCTGTGATAAGGTTTATAGTGACATTCTTACGTAGGAGAAAGGGTTATTGTTCAGGGTTTTATGTTATTCCCCAACTGAAACACGCTGTTCACTCTTCACATTTAAATGTTTAAAATGATAGAACATCACTTTTAGAACCTTTTGCTTTTTCAGTGCTGGAGAGGGAGATAGAAAGCCTGACAACAGAACTGAAGTACTGTGAATACCCATTTTAGAGCCATTTATTCATTCAGATGCCAGTGATATGCCTTTTTTTTTTTTTGCCCTTTGTTTATAATCTTTCAAGATTGTATATAAAGATGATAAATAGATAGTGTATTTTTACCATTACCTTGTTTTTATTTACAGGTTTTCATATCACCTTAATTTAATTCTAATCTCCTTTCCTTCCCCACCCCAGAGTTTTTGTTATGGTGGCATCTCTGGTTGACACTATTGACTTGTGAGGACATCTGCTGGAAAATACCGGAACTGAATTAATTAATTGTTTCTATAATTATAGTTCTCGATTAACAGATTAAAATCAGTGACTCCATCAACAGAATAACTGAAATTCCTGCGTAGGGCATCTCTTCTGTTTTACTTTTTCCCAGCAGCAACTGCTTTCCAGCATATGAGCTCCCTCAGATGGAATTCACATACACATGTGGCACCGTTCAGCAAAGTAACTTAACCATCCCTTGTACTGCAGGATTCTTAGCTTTGATTGTATTTTGTTTGCATTGCAGAGCACAAGGACCAGAGATTCAAAATGATAATCCAGGGCCACATTGCTCTATTTGCTTCTCTTTGCATATTTTGCTTTCTCCTTTGTTGTTCTTTTCATTAAACAATTAGTACATTATATTGAATTAATCTTATAAAAAGTTTGAATGTTCCTCATACTGATACCTTCTGATTTGTATAAATGCAGAATCTAAATTGGAAATTGATGTTTACAGAAAAGTAAATGTATGTTTTTACTAAAAGTACCTATAAATGTGTAGAAGTTCACTATGCTGGTTAATCTGGCAGCAATTTTTTCCCCTTTCATTGTTTTTTTTAATAGTTTTTCCCCTCTAGGTGGGTATACAGTACAAGACTGTGTACAATGAAATGCAATCCTTCATAAATAAGATCTGTTTTTAAAAGGCTTCTTTTTCTTGTTTTCTCAAAGACCTCTCTATTTTTAAAGTAATTTTATATTATTAATGATTAAACAGTAATGTTGTTCTCATTGTAATAAATGTCAGAGATGATTGCATTTTGTAAATCAGTGAATCCTTTATCAACTTGCGCATTGTACATGTTACTGATAATACAAGCAAGATGTATTTCAAAATCCAAGTGATTACTATGTTAATTAAGCCATTAAAAATTGTGTAGAGAGACGATTAGATGCTTTGCAGCTGGTCTTAGTAGATGAATGGGTCAGGCAAATTGCAATTATTTTCAGATCTCATAAACCTCAGGAATTACATGCAGCATGATTTGTAAGGCAGATGACCAACTTGTGATGCTACGAAGATTTTTCCCTACATAAATCTTGGCATTTACAATAGATGCATTGTACAATATTTGAAGCTTTAAATGAACAATTGTCTTAATTGTTCTCGACACCACATTACTAACTGTAGGAGCAGCACAGTAGTAACCAGTAACAAGGAGCTACTGAAAGCTGCACTTCTCATCTGTCAATATATTTAGGCTCTAAAATCAACACAACTTGAATGTTGCATGTAGGAAACTGTGTTCCTCATTCTACTTCTAATTTTTAGTGTGGGAGGGAACTACTATCATGTTAGTAATGGCGGGGGAAGCAAACTCAACAAGATCTAGATCCTGAACAGAAATATGTTTATCCATAAGACCCACACTGTCAGTTTTTAACATCTGTTATCGAACAACTGATTTAAAAAAAAAAAACCATAAGTGGAAAGAGAGCACATTTCTGTCTTTCCTCCAACTTCAGATATAGTTGGGCCTTAAATATGAATGAACCTAGTACATTTAGCTTCTACATATGTAGGTATAAACCATCTATAGTGGGAATGTCCCAGTTTTCAAGGTCCATCTGGATCAGCTTTACAAAAACTTGTGTTCTGTCTCAGCTTTTGGTTGCCCCTTTGGCTGCCCAAAGGAGAAATCCTCCAGCTAAGACTTTGCAGTTGACAGCAGGCTGGCTGAGTACATGTGCACCTCAAAGACTGCCACCAGAGCAGTCACATGTTGCCAGTGAACTCACCTGACAATATCTTGAGCCTGCACAAAACCAAATCAATATGGAATCTGATTAATTCTGACTCTATGTTGCAAGTGGAAAGTCTTCATCCGATTTAGTTGCATTTCTCCCACCTGTCCTGCGTCAGATAGGAACAGAAGCTTGCAGAAGGGCAAGAAGGGATGAAATGGAGCCTATTTCTGGGGTAAAGTAGGGAGGGAAAGCAAAGGACTAAGGGGATGCTTGAGAGAAGAGTGAATGTAGCAGAGAGAGAGTGAATGAATGGCAAAAAGAAGGAGATAGCAAGAGTAGGAAGAAGGGAGATGAGAAGAGTGAAATGAAGGCTGGAGACAGATGGAATGAACAGAGAAGAAAGTGAAGAAGAGAAAAAGGAGGCAAAGCCTAGAAAATAGAATACGAAACTTCAGGAGACAGTGAGTACAAAGGTATTCGAATACTAAAGTGAAACAATAATGTGGAGACAACTATAAATAGAGAAAAAAGAAGAGGAAGAAATAAGGTCACAGTTGGATCAGAGGACACATGAAAGGAGAGAGAAAGGAGGACCAAAATCCTCCCATTAGGACAACCCTGACCTGCATATTCATTTAAAATCTGCTGAGCCTGCATATTCATTGAGAAATAAATGAGAATAAAGTTCAGTACGTAAAGGAGAACAGGTAAAATCCTGGTCCCATTGAAATCAATGGGAAGTTAGTCATTGACTTTAATACAGCCAGGATTTCATCCCATGATTTTAAGACAATAGCTATAGGTCTGATATTTTATATTTCATATCGTTAACGGCTGTTACATTGGCATAATGGGGTTCCATGTTTGCTTCTCAATTTTGTCTAGATGAGATTTGCTCACTTGGTAAGGAAAAAGGTTTTCTTTAATTACCATTCTTACAAACTTAACCTAGGACCTGAAATTCAAGCTTAGTTCCTCTGGCTTGTGCATAATCATGAGTAAAGAGTCTACAGATGGGATTTAATTAACTGTTCTATTGATGGTGCACAAACTAGAATAGAATATGGGTCACTCTCTGTTCACTTTGCTGTACAAACAGAAGTAAAATTCACCAACAAAGTACTTAGTTAACCCACAGGTAAGGTTGCTCAGTGGTAACTTTTGCCCTTCCAAAAAGTTGAGTTCAGCTACACTCAAGCCTCTCCTCTGAAAACCAGGAAATACAGTTAATGTACGTGCCAATGCAACCTTAACTCTGACCCTTTGAAGCTGGCAATAGCCACTGGGGGTTATCTGCATGTCCTCCAGTTGCGTTCACTGAGTTAGGTCTAGCTTCATGGAATGGAGGGTGCATTCGTTGGAGCAGCGTGGCAGAGCTTTCACTGTGATATGAAAAGATCTGAGGGAACCCTGCCCATGTGGAGTGGGGGAGTCTGAGACAATTATCTTGCTCTGACTTCCTACCTTCCCCTTGTGTGTGTGAGCAAAAGAAAGAAGTTCAGGTGTACCTTGAGAGACCCAGTATGCCTCATTTCAGTGCTAAGTTCTGCAGGTTTTGTCAAATAATGGTGCACAAGGGTCTTTCTGTGGGATTTGTCATCAGTGAGGAGGGATATGAGAGTGGTCTGTGGATTTAATGATAGGTAGGTGGAAAGTATTGTTAAATGCCATTCTCTGTGTAAAGTTGCAGGCGCTGTAAAGGGTGGTAAAATTTAGCAAATGTGGTGGTGTCTCTGGGCCAGGCTAAGGCCTTGGCTACATTGGTGCTGTACAGTGCTGCAACTTGCTGCGCTCAGGGATATGAAAATGCCCTTCCCCCAACGCAGCGAGTGCAGCGCTGTAAAGCGCGAGTGTAATCAGCGCCTGCAGCACTGCACGTTCGCTCGCAGCGCTGCAAGCTATTCCCCTCAGAGAGGTGGAGTACTTGCAGCGCTGCGAGAGAGCACTTGCAGCGCTGGCGGCGCGACTACACTAGTGCTTCACAGCGCTGCCGTGAATCCGCGAGTGTAGCCAAGGCCTAAGTGTTTGAGGATAGACCAGGTGTAGGTAGCTTCTGTTCATCCACCTCACCTAACACAAGTTTTGCCTTAGCAAAGAGCTCATTTTAGATGGTGTCCTTCAGGGGTCCTATGCCTATTTCCTGAATGTACTGCACTGAAAAGGCAGAGTGCTAGTATGTGTGTTATAAATGTTTGGGGGCATCGCTGTATTTCTTTTTCAGAGGTTTGAATGTAGCTGAACTTGATGTTCTGGAAGGACACAAGATACCCCTGTGCAATCTTGACTCTACATTGCATAGCTTTTGTGGGTTAATGTCCTGGTTTTTGAGTAGAAAGCGTAATGTTATTTGTAGAAGACAATGTTAACTGAGGCAGCTGTAGTTATCACCTGGGTTTGAAGTTGAGGTGCAGCTGTGAGTAGGTAATTATAAAGAATGCTAAGTGATTCATAACTGGTCATCCCCCCTGCAGTGACGGTTATGGTTGTGCTTTGAAATTTTTGAAAGGTGGAGTTGCTGACCGGGCCAAGAGCGAAAAGGTAGTCATGGTCCATTTCAGAGTGTTGAACTGTGAGCTAAACCTCTCCTTCTAGTCCCATGAAGGCATTAGCACTTAGAAAGGGATTAGCAGTTTAAAAGTAGTTCCTTGCTCTCTGGCACACTCTGCTGCTGTATGCATATTACAGGCAGCAGCTTAATAGCAGGTCATGTGCATCCTTGCTGATGGGTGTACATCTCTCCCTACATCTGGGCCCTTCGCTCCCACAATGGCCACCATCTCCAGCAGGGCCTTTTCCCTAATGCTGGCCAGCCCCCTTAGATTCCAGTACACACATAGGAGGCCAGGGAGAGGGGCTCACACCCTTACCCCAGATCTCAACATATATGTGGGGATGGGGAGAGAGGTTCAGACACCCCAGATCCTGGCATACAGACACATCTGGCACAGATCCTAACACGCATCTCTATATATCGGCCCTCCCTAATCCCTGCTCTATTTGCTGCAGCCCTAAGCCCCTCTCCTGGCATTCTTCCAGCCCTGGCACTGCTGCAACACCTTTTACATTCCCCCTCACTGCTTCAATCCCCCCATATGCCCTAGTTTGGCACCAAAAACCTTATAAGAATCTAAAACTCTTGTGTGCACTTCCTGTTAGGGGGCTGAGTATCAGGAACCCGTTGACCACCTTCCTCTGATGACACTTGGTTCCATTGTTCCGGAAAGACGATTAAATTATCTTAACTGCCTTTTGTCTTGCCTGTAGTTAATCAGTGCTGGCACTATGCTATAATAATCCCCCTGGTGAAAAAGTAGCAACATGCCTAGCAGTCATTCTCACCAATCTTCACAGAGCGTTTTGTAATTTATTATCTTTCAGAAAATAGTTAGAGCCCCTTCAAAATTAGCAGTACAAATTAGAGATGTAAAATATTAAATGGCTAAAGCAGTCAAGACCGGTAAGCAGTCTTATCGGTTAACCCATCCTAACCATTAACCCCCATCCCAGGGCAGCTGGCCAGCCCCAGTGCCGGGGCGGCTGACTCCAGCCCTGGCCCTAGTCCAACTGGCCAGAGAAGCCCCGGCCCCGGGCCGGCCAGCCAGCAGGAGTGACCCCAGCCTCAGGTCAGCTGACTGGCCAGAGTGACCCTGACCCCTCTCTCTTTAATCAGTTAATCAATTAAACGATATAATTGTAATTGTTTAAATAGCTAACTTTTTCAGTTATATTTACATCCCTAGTACAAATTAGCAGGGCACATATCCCAAAAGTACAAAACTGCCTTCATAGAGGAGATAGTAGCAATATGCCTACAAATAATGCTCAGATTTCTGCCACGGGTAGAGTTCAAACTCACAGCATATGAATGTCGCTCAGGTTTAATGGTCGCAGCACATCTCTTTGAGCCCCACCCAGTTACTGTGACAATGGTCTGGCGCTGGAAACCCTAGTGCCTAGGCTTGCTGCACATGCACATTTCAACCTCATTGGCTCTTGAGTTTTAGCACATAGCATTATAGAGAGCTAAACTCTTCCTTTAACACATTTTCAATTTTCCTTCCCCAAATGAGCAATGGTTACCATGAACTAGCTGAGATAAATGTTGAGTGACTGCGATCACATGCGGAACAATTAGAGTCATGATTTAAGCCCCTGTGGTGTGCAAAAAAGTTTTATTATAAGAACGTCTTGATTTTGTAAAATGCTGTTTTGGGGGGAGGTATATTTCAGGAACACCGAATGACCCCAAATTTGGATCACTAACACTATTCAGCACTCCTATGAGCCAGCAAATTTCAAGACAGTCTGAGTAAGCATGTGGATTTTAGAGCACTTGGAAGAGTTGGCCTTTAAACAGACAGCACTGCTCAACTTTAACTATGGTGGAGCTGGCACACCTCTATAATGTAGTCAAAAATTATTTTTGTCACTAAAGCACATATAATTCAGAATACACATAGAGAACAGGCTTCCTCAATAAAAGGGGGATATTTTATATAGTCTATTTTCTGACCACAACCACACTTAAAAATAATGTATGGGCGTATTGGAGGGGAAGTGAAAATTTTTCTTAGTTTTGAAATTAAATGGTGTTGACCTTTACAGAGGTGCTACTTTGCATTTGAATACAATGCTAATTACAAAATCAATTGTACAGTAGAAAGATTTTATTTCAACTTCTATTAATCTGCTTCATAGATGAGATTAGAAAATATGTATTGTTTTAACTGGATTGAATCTAATGATTTTAACTGCAATAGGGCATTTTACAATATTCATATTAGCTTTATTGGTGAGGACCAGAACATCTTGACTTAAATCTTGGCCCCAGTGAAGTCAACAGGAGTTTTTTCCATTGACTTCAGTTGGTCCAGGATTTCACTTCTTATATGCGGTTTCAATTAAAAATTCATCAACTTCTAGGGTGACCAGATAGCAGCTGTGAAAAAACAGGATGGGGGTGGGGGGTAATAGGTGCCTATATAAGAAAAAGTCCCAAAAAACAGGACTATCCCTTTAAAAACGGGACAGCTGGTCACCCTAGCAACTTCCATACTAGTGTTTCTTTTTTGAGTGCTTGCTCATGTCCATTCCATGGGCAACACCTCAAAGAACAACAGTTACAAAAGGTAGGAAACCATTTGGGGGTTTTTTAGGGTACCATTGGGAGACTCTGATTCCAAGCCTCTGTGTAACAAGTTGCAGTATTGGGACCTAACTGAGGAATGACTTATTCAAACTAGAAACTTGAGGCAATGAGTGTATTTCCTCTTCCAGTGTCCTAAGTTTTTTCCATTTACTTCAATGGCAGCAGAAGGAGGCAGCAAGTGTATCCTAAGATTAGTTTTTTGCAAGTCTAGGACTGGTCAGTAATCAGAGTACAGATATAAAATGTCTTTTGGAGAAAAAAAATCTGTTCTCAGTGACTGTAGGGAAACTGAGTGATCAGCTGAATCTGTGTTAAGGAAAACAGGAAATATTAGTCACTGTTCTGGATTTCATCTTACCCTGTATGAGCATTGCCATATTCTTACAAAATAATACTTGGCTGTTTTGTAGCTACATGCAAAAAAAAATGCTGAGGCAATTAGCCTCTTGAAATGAATCTCCAAACAGGCCCTGTAAGTATTTTAATATATTTATAGCAAACAATAGTAAAGAACATATACTATAAAATGAAATAATCTTTCCTTTTTAAGATGACTCTTATAACTTGCAATGAATTTTAAAAATCTAAGTGCATGTACTATAACTTTGTATGAAACCAAAGCTTTGTGTTTGTCTTCAGGGCTCTAAAGAATTTTTGCGAAGATATTTTCCTGGCAGAAATTCCATGTGGGTCAGAGGACATGGACAAACCTTGACCAAACATAAGCAAATCTCATTAACCAAAGGATTTAAAAAAAAAAAATTCAGTATTTTTTATCAGGACAAGTTTTATATTGGCAAGTTGTACCATGCCTGAATAATATTGATCATGAAGAGATGTAGGTTATTTTTAATTGCACTACCATTTTGTTTGAGCTGTATTTACTGAGTAAGGTACAAGGAGACTTAAGGTGCATTTCTATGCTAAAAAGTAACTGTGAAAAAGACTTTGTGAGGTTCCGATGTTTATTGCATCTGAATGATATTCAGATCAAATTACAAGTTAAAAAAAGTTTTCTAGTAACTATCATCCTGCATCTTCCCCATGTGATCTGAATGTCTTTCTTGTGTTCTTTTTGGCTTGTGTATGTCGACATCAGTATCTCTGGCCTAAGGGGTGCTGTTGAGATATACATTCCCAGATTAAGAGCTTGTTTACATTTAAAATGCTACAGTGGTGCTGCTGCAGCTGTGTTGCTGTAATGCTTCAATGTAGTTAATCCAGCTCCCCAACTGGTGGTTGCTTAGTCAACAGAAGAATTCTTCTGTTGACCTAGCACTGTCTACTCAGGGATTTAGGTTGGTTTAACTACACCACTCAGAGGTGTGAATTTTTCACATCCCGAGTGACATAGTTATGCTGACCTAATTTTCTAGTGTAGATCAGGCCTAAGATTCTGTAAGTGGAATTTAATCAGTAATTGTGTTAGCGATGCATGAGCCAAAACAGAATGCAGGTAGCTCTCTCTTAGCTGGGTTGGCTTTGTGTGGCTAAGAGGAGTAAAGAGTAATAAAATCTTATTTTTGTCACTAAAGTAAAATGACTGAATTCACACCGAGATCTGTCATATTCGAGGTTCTGTTTTGACATAGTCACTTTTCTGACTCCCGCCACATTTGTTTCCTGTATTTAAAGGTCAGTCACCTCCACTGCTACAATCACAGTGTCTTCATCTTTGTCTTCTAAGACCTGCACAGAGCACTAGAAACCAATCAATTTTAGGTCAAAGCTAGAAGAAGGAGGAGTAAATCCAGGCCCCTTTTCCTCACTTTTGAGACTTTACACAACCATGTTCCCACCTATTTCTCTACTCTTGTCTCCTGCTCAAGCTGCATCACCTTTGCTTCACCTTCTCTCACTCTTGTCTCCAGCCCCCTAATACACAGCCTGACACGGCTGGACAAATCATTATGTGGTCCAGTCTATCATGTTTGCTTCTTCTCTTAGTCCTTCCTTAAAAGTAAATCACTTCCAAGAGGTTTATAAACCCCCAGCGCTTTTCTCCACCCTCTCTATCTTTACCTCCCACTCTCCTCCCTCATGAACAACAGAAAATCATAATTATTAAACTCAGTTTTTTTTAAATTGTTCATCCAGCAAGATGCACAGTTACTTTGATTCATTTTCTCTGGTTTTGCATTACTTCTTATTCTCTTTACCTTTGTTTTTGTACTGTCTATTTAAATTGAAAACTCTTTGGGTTGGGAATTTGTCGTCTTATCAGTCTATAGAATGCCTTGTATTGTTAGATACAAACAATCATAATAATAATAGAGGCAATGCATGTTGACAGATATCGCAGAGGAATCTACAACTATCTATGGTTGCTCCAAACCAATGAGGACTACCACATTTTAGTGTAAATCCCTGACCTATTGACTGCAGAGAATAGTAATGGTAATGACATTGCACTGACAACGTGACAGCGTTAATAGGTCCTGGGATGTCATTTCCAGACAGTGCTTGTTGTTTATACTATTTAATGTTAATCTAGATACAACTTTTTAAAAAACTCTCACCTCTATACAAGTTCTAGATGCCCTGACAATTCTCCTCCTTTGGTGAATAGTGACTAATGGAGACTTTAGGACGCTCTCCAGTCCAAATATAAACCGGCCTCTGAAAAATTACTGGGTCTGTGCCAATTGATTTGTATTGATACTGCCTGATCTTTTACATTCTGCTAATGGGTGTAAAGGGAAGCCAACCCTGGAAGAAACCAGAGTAAGTGGGCATGCTGGTGAGGAAACAGTATCAGCCTCCCCCAATCCTGTAGAACCCCTTAGCCCCTCCCCAAATCCACAGGCCTTTGCGCTCTGTAGCTCTGTGGGACATGCTGGAGTTAGTGCCACAAGATGGACAGTATCTGCTGTGTCATTTCCTCTCCCCTTGCCTTCCAGGGTTTGCCCCGGGAAAGATGAGGCTGATGCTGTCAGCATTATCCTCCATGCTGCTGTCCTCCACACAGTGTACACCTTGGCAATATGGGAGTTCTGCAGCAGCTGGAAGTAGTGGGACTTTGCAGCAAAGATCCTCTGTGTTAATGTCCTGGTCCTCTATTGATGTCCTGATCTATGGAGATTTCTCACAGATTGGGGGGAAACCTGTTAATTAGTTGAGTGTCCTCATCTGGAATACTGTGTGCAGTTCTGGTCTCCCATGTTTAGGAAAGATTTTTTTTGTCTCCACGCACAACACAAACACTGTAACTATACTACACAATTACATAGATATGCAAATATAATATATTTGTATATAAATAATAATAGTTTACAGTCCCAAAAGAGAAGAAAATCACTGCCCTGAATATCTGAGGTTATAGTTAGACTGTCCCTATTAAGTCTTCCTGTTCTACACAATCCTGTTAGAAGCAAAAACTTGCTAATATTACATTAAATCAGTGTTCACTTAACTAACCTGAAGCGACATTACACAAATGGAAGGTGTTCCCTCAGTTCATTGGTGAATTACAGTGTGTGGTTAAGTGGGGCATGACTCTTTAAATTTGATACAGTCGCCTGATATCTAAAATGTCAGGAGAGTGAATTCCAGTGGCTTCCAAACTGTAGTCTATAGACCACCAATGGTTCTTAGACCATATGCTGGTTGTCGATAGACAGCTGGTTTCTTGCATGGTGGCTGACTCTTTTCCTTGTTTTCAATTGCCACACTGCACTTAAATAAATAAATAAATGTTTTCCTGTTACTCCTTTTCTAAGTAAGCAGTGGTGTTAATTGCCACAGCGATGTTATTCAATCCCCAATGGAAGGGGAGGCAGTCTCCAATACAATCTATCTTTTAGGATATGGCCTGCACTATGAAAAGGCTTGAATGCCCCTGAATTGCATATACAGTTCCATAAAATGTGGTTTCATAACATTTCAGTATCTTTGAGTCTGATGCAAAGAGTGAAGTTGCTAAGTCAGATCATTTTAAAATTTAACTGAGTCCCATTCTCTGCTCTTTCAGCATCCATGGGGACAGACAGATATTGTATTCTTAGTCACAGAAGACCTACTTGCAAAGTCTAAAATTGTATCGGCTCCACTGTACTCATATCTTTCAGAGTCCTGAGAGGTGCACAAGGAGCTCAAATATGCTGAGAATCTCTTCATAACTACCCCTCAATGGCAGTTGAGGAGTTCCCTGAGGCAAATTGCCATCAGCTATGAGGACTTGAAACTCACATTCTCAGGAGGATTTGAATGGAGTCCTTCCTGCTTGTACCAATGAGCTGAAGTGCCAGAGTCTTGGCTGCAACCCAGGAGCACCCAGTACAACTCTAGAGGGAGGGTGTGCAAAGGTGCCTTTAAACCCTCTTTGCACTCCCCAAACCTGTGATGCCTGTATAGTGTGCTCCTCTGTACATATAAGGGCTGTGAGCATTTAGGCTGTTCTAACCCACGCTACCTGCCAGTGTCTTCAAGAGTCTGATACAGCAACTCAGGATTGCCTGGGTGCAAGTAAGCCCTGGTCACAGAAAGGGGAGTGTGGTGTAGGAGACCCTACAGCATCATTATGCCACTGGAGAATTACTCTTCAGTGTGGAGATCCTCCAACAGCCAACTGCATTTGGCTTAGTTACAGATCAAAGCAATCAGCACAGCCCAGAATCTGGGCCAATCTTTTTCCATGCATTGGGCTGGAACACAAGACCAAAACACAGGAACATTTTACTTGAAGTCAAGCCAAAGGTCAAATAAATCTCAACATTAGCTTAAGGCAGCAATATTTTCAATTACATTCACTCTTGGCTGGCAGGAGTGAGTGTTGAAAGAGTCCCACAATTGTTCAGCAGTAATACTGAAGTTCCAAGATTTTCCTTACCAAATATGTAATGGTAAGGAACATTCCTTACCAAATGAGAAGGGAAGAAATGAGGCGACACTTTGTCCTTGAGGACTAGACCCAATCTTCTCCAGTGTGGACTATGGAATCTCTCTTGAGAGTAATCTTCTAAGTCCCCATAACTATTACCGCTAGTGGGTTCTGAAGCACCGGCTCTGTAGAAATCAGCTTTATGAATAAAATGAATTTTGATCACATTCATCTATCAAAAGGTAAGAAAAACCTATGCTCTTTTCTAGATTAATCTAGGATGTCACTTCAGGAAGAATTAGCCTTTACCGTTCTACATCCTTCTCTGTCACTAGTACAAACCCAGAAGAGTTGCTGTTATGCAGAGAAACTTGAGTGAGGCTGGAAGTTTGCTTCCACTAGTAATCAACTAATGGCTTCAACTCTTTCATAGGGAACCAGGTTTAAAGATTTATTTCTTCTAATTTAATTCCCTCAGAGCCAGGAGGTGGCATTCATACTGGCCAAATAAATCATGCAGGCTCATTTAATCAGGTCTAGCTCCAGGCACACTGGAGATTGCGTAGAGAGGTTTCTGGAGACAGTTTAATTTCTTTAGTTTCTGATTAAAGTAATCAGGAGACTTTTAATTAGTGTTTCATTTGAAATGTCTCAGTGCATTTCATAAAACATAAAATTGATGCAAACAGATTGAAAGTAGAGCTGCAGGAAACTTCTGCAAAAGCTAGACATATAAAATGTGCCTGCTTTTAGGTTTCATTACAAATGCAACTTAGGACTTGCCAGACTGGATCAGAATCTAATCCAGTATCCTGTCAGTGATAGGGTCCAGCACCAGATCATTCAGAGAAAGGTGCAAGAAACCCTGGAACAGGTAGTTATGGAATACCTGCCTCATGAAAAGTTTCCTCTGAACTCCAGTAGTTAGAGATTGGCATAAGCCTTGAAATGTGAAGATTTATATCCTTTCCAAATCTTGGGTTATGGCTGTGGTAGTCCCCATCTTTCCCCTCCCCACCATTCTAACTCTGCACATTGTTGTTTATCCCTATAAATGTCCAGTCTGATTTTGAATCCTGCAAGAATTCTTGGCTTCAATGATACCTTGTGGCAGTAAGTTCTACTGCCTAATTATACATAGCATTAAAAAAATCCTTTTGTCAGTTTTAAATTTATTGTCCTTTAGTTTTCTCAAAAGGCTCCTTGTTTCTATATTGAGAGATTGGGTAAACAGATACAAAATGTATCCCAGGTTTCTATATGGTTTAATTTCACGTCTGTAAGTGGCCTCCAATCCATCAAGTAGAGATTGAGCACCTAAACTTCCTAAAAGTCAGGGATGTTTGAGGGTGAGCATTTACTTGAGCCAACAGAGATTAGAAACTAAAGTGAGGTGTCTATCCTGTCATATGCGCCTGTGGGGATGTCTGAAGTATAATGTTTTATCTGATAAATTACAATCTTGATTTGGTGTAGCCACAGTACAGTGTTAGTGTTGATTGACTGGCTTGGCACAGTAAATAGTTTATTGCTTAGCATGGTCTGCTGCTATCAGTAATGTTAGATATTTCAGCAGTGGATCATCTGACCCCACAGAACTGAACTACCTGGGGGCAAATTGGATGTGTCTGAGTCCATAATTAAAAAGATCAGTATCATGCGGTGACTGGCCTCTTTAAGCAGGAGCAAGATCCAATTCACCTGTGAGTAATTGCCTGCTCCCCAACTGGGCTTTAAGGAAGGCACCTGCACCTTATAAAGAGAGAGACAGCAGGTGGCAAAACTGTAAGGAAGAGTGCTGAGTGAGCTGGGGGGAGTCCAGAAGGCCTGGCCTAGACAAGAGACCTATTCAATCCTCTGACTACAAAGGGGGAAGACTACTGGCCTGGGAAAGGATGTGCCCAGGATGAGCTGTGGGGAGAGACTGAGCAGAGCCTGGGAGGAATGGAAACTGTGCCTAGTGAGGAAGCTTTGAGCCAAACAGACCTCAGGGAAGAGGGACCAGTCAGAGGTGGGGGTGGAAGAGACTGGGCATTGTTTTTTGGCTTTACTGTGGGTTTATTTTATGTTGATAAACCCCTTTCATAGAAACTGGTTTGTTATTGGATGTGAGCCTCTGAATTATTCTTGAGCACCTGTTAAGGGGATGTTGAGGCAGGGGGCTCTACTGGTCAGATAGGCCCCTTGACAATCAGCTAGAGTGTTTCTCAAATGCAGCCACAGCCTCCTGGGCTGTGATGAGGGGGAGGGGTGCAAAGCAGCAGCCCCTCTCCCAGGGCTGCCAGCAGTAGTTGGGCTCTGCCCCCCTCCAGAGACATACATGCTGGAGGTGCAGGCAGCTGGTGAATTCCCCACTTTCCTGGGGGTTAGGGAGGCAGGCTCCATCCATGCAGTGGCAGGCTCTGGCCCTAGGCTCACCATCCCCTATTCCCCCCACTGTCCCTGGGGCCAGGGCCGGCTCCAGGCACCAGCTTAACAAGCAGGTGCTTGGGGCAGCAGGTCCCTCACTCCCTCTAGGAACGAAGGACCTGCCGCCGCTCACGGCTTTTCTCCCCCCCCTTGCCCCTGCTGGTAGCAATTGTGGCTTTTTTTTTTTTCTTGCTTGGGGCAGCAGAAATACTGGAGCCGGCCATGCCTGGGGCCTGCTGCCTCCCTGCCAACCACCCCATCCAGGGCTTAATCTGTCCCAAGGCTGAGTAAGTCTGCTGTGAAAAGTGATATTAACAAACATCACTTTTCACAGTAGAAGACTTACCAGCTAGCAAGTCTTGGGGGGAGGGGAGAGGAGGGAAGGGAAGAAAGCACAAAAGAAACAACAAAAAAGACAAGAACATGTGAAGGACCTTATTTGTGTTTCTATTCTGTTTGTCTAGTAAAGAATACAGAACTGTAAAATATTTTTATTAGAGTCTGAAAAAACCCTACATAAATATGCATTTGTTTTTCATAAAGTTAAATATTTTAGGAAAAATTGTCAGCATGGCCATCAGCAAGAGTTGGTGACCACACTCTGAGGCCATCAAAAATTTGTTGGGAGAACCCCTGAGCTAGTACATAGCAGGCAGTGATGCAGAGTTGGGCATTTTCTTAGTGTAATTTGCTTATTTACAAAACACACACAAGTCCTGTTCCTTAAAACAGAGGTGCTAACAGCTTGCATACAGGCAACTTCCCCTCGCAGAAACCTCAAGTCAGGCACCAGTGCCCTTTGCCCAGAAGCAGCTGCTTGAGTTTTCTCTCTCTAGAACTCATATCAAAGTCAGTTGCTGAGCAAAATAGTTCTCTTCCTTTCCAATCCCTGAGTATTTCACATGGGGAAACCCATCAGAACTCCCCAGGGACCACATGACCTTCAAAGGTGAACATGGGTATCAGGTCTCCTTTAGTGTAGCTGCTCTGCAGTACAAAGGAAGCTCAGACCTTTAATGGCCCAATGAACTAGAGTGTTTAAACCCACTTGATCTCCTTAATGGGGTCTGGCTGTTTATTCATTAAGACCCCTCGTGGACACCTTTCAACATAACATGGGTGCCTCCAGATCTGCACAGGTTTGCACCCTCTCATGCCTATACCCGGTGTTTAAGCTGGTCAAATAAAGAGTACCAACACCTTTCTCAGCAGTTGCACCCTCCTGTCTTTATTTACAGTATTTTATGCAGTCCCCACTTCCCCTAACACTGTCTTCTGGCCCCTGAGGCTCACCTCAATTGGTATACAGGCAGCAATCCAGCCCTTTTGCCTCTGCCCTGGCTAGCCCCCTATTGAGCTTTTCCCAGGGCTTATATAGCCCTCCCAGTCCTCAGCCCAGCTGTCTCTAATTGGCTCAGCCCATTACTCTGAGCCCACCCTCATTAGGGCCTGCAGCTGGGCTCCCTACTGAATGCCTGAGCCCCTGCACTTGGCCCCTCTGCCTGGCAGCAGGGTGCAGGCAGCCTTTTTAGCAGGGCATCCATGGTGTTCACCTCTGCCCTGCTACAAGGGGACAGATTATCTCTTAATATGTGTTTTGTACCCAGCACAAGATGTCTGCATTCCTGATTGAGATCTCCAGGCACTGTAATAATAAATCCACCACCATAATTGCTACTAATTGAAAACCATTTTGTCAATCTAAGTAGCGAGGCCAAGGATGGAATGGGCATAAGACCTGAGCTATCCTTTCATCTCTAGCAATAAACTGTTCCAAACTTTTTTGATAGTATACTTGACAGGGCAATATGAGGTAGTTTACATTGACCCTTCCTGTGCTCTACCTGTCCTGTGCAAAAATTGGACGTAATTCTCCAGGGATGTAAGTCAAGCACTTTTCAAGGACCAATGAGTTCCCCATAATTGCTTATTTCAAAAGGAAGAAGAAACAAGATAAAATTATACTCAGTCTTTTTAGCAACCTGTTGCCTGTGTTTTAGTTGAGTAATCACATCCTACTCTAAAGTACTTTATTCATGTCAGTTTTGATGCCAAGAACTTGATTTAATAGGAACGTTTATTATTTGGCCTTGGCAGAGAACTTCTCCATGTAGGTCAGGATTTGTTTTGCATGCTCACATTATAAACAATAGGAGGCCTGAATGTGTATGGGTTGAGTTTACATAGGTGCATATTTGCACACACAATTCACATGTGAGAACTGAAACATGAAAGTACCAGGCTAGATCCCCCCGGCAAGCAGAGCAGAGAACACAGCTCCTAGAGCTGGTGCAAAGGTGGCATACGATTCACCTGGTGCTTCCCCAGTCCTGAGCCAGCAGTGTGCCAATGGTTTTGATGACTATTTACATTTTTATTTCTGTGAAAATTTTGCACAATTTTTAAAAAATGAAACATGTCCATTTGAAACCTTTGTGAAACTTTAAAATTTTGAATTTGTAGTTAAAAAAATATTATGATCAGTTATAGTCAGTGTCTTCAAAGTTCAAAGAGTCACTGATATCTTCTGGGAAAGTTTGCAACTGTTTCTCTTTAGAGAACGTTTTCTTTTCCATAATTTTTATTACCAAGGACATTTGTATGACCGGAAGAGCTTTGTTTGTGAAGCATTGGTCTATGTATGTTCCTGGAGCCATGGTCTCCTTTGAGCTTGTCAGCATTATTGTTTATAGGCTCGTGTGGGAGTACTGTCAGCAACATCCAGATTCCAGTAGTTAGGGATCTCCTCCCACGCCATCAAACCAGAGCCACCACATAATTCATGAATAGATAATTTTTTTAATTTAGGTTTTACATATTTTTTAAAATATAAACAGGGCTCAAGAAAATTGGGTTTGGTTTGTTGCTTTCTTTGGGACAATGGAGTAACAGATCTGACTTTTTCCTTCCTGCACTTGTATATGTAATATGTAAACTAGCAATCTCTACATACTGAACATGTATTTGGCTTGGCATCGTTCTGTGTTGATGTTTACTGATAGTAGGGATACAGTGTCCATGTAAAAACTGAGTGAAATAAAGGGTTGCTAGATAGTGGCATACTAAATGCAAAGGGGGAGCAGGGAGTTTCTTGGAATTAAACTGTCTTCCCCTGCACTGCCTTCCACCAATTGGGGTTTGAGGAGATATGTATAGTAAAAAATAGATTGTTGTGGACATTTTGAAATGTGTGTGTTATCATTCTGCATTTACTGCTTCTTGACATTCCACACTTCTGCAGTGATGCCCACAAGGGAAATAATACAAGGCCACTGCAGCTTCTCCTGACATCTGCAGGCCTCTCTGGATCTGCAGGTTATGTGTCTTAGATGTCTGACAGGCTCCACAGTTGACAGGATTTCTCATATTCCCTCATATTTACTGAGGCCCTCTCATCCCTGCTTGATATTTCTGACAAAATCATCAAACATGCTCATGCTCGGATGCCAGAGAGATTCTGAGGATAGTCCTTTACAGTTCTGATATATTACAAGTCTCGGTGATCTGCCATTTGAGTTCAGACTCTCTTGTATGTGTGTAATTATAGAAAAATCCAGCAGTTGTCACGCAAGCCCTTTGTTTTAGCTCTAATACCATCATCTAATTTTTTTGCTCTCAGGCTGGGTTTCTGTGAATCCATGCCGATTCCAACCAAGACCAGAGAGGGTACTGATTATTCCCTCACTCTATTTGAATTAGTCCCCTCTTTAAAATAATCCTCACATGTTTCTGTGGGCCCAGATGGCAAGTAGGGTTGATAGCCAGGATGGGTTTACAACAGAGCTCTGAGACTGCTGCGTAGGGGTTCCTTCCAGGCCACTTGATCATCACTTTCTGCCATAGAAATTAAGAACATCACCTTTTCACCTTTCAGTTTGCAGGGCTTTAAGCAACAACAGGGCCCCAAATGGCTGGAGGGGAGGGTCTTACCATGAGTTCCTACCGCTTGAAGAGGAGAACTAGACTGGTATAGTGGGGAGATCTGCACAGGACAGCAGGTTCCCCCACAAGCCATCACTTGCATTGTTTGGGCATAGCAACAGTCCTGGGGAAGCAAAAACAGAAAGACTGAATGTTGATAGTTCCATGGGTGTCATGCATAAAGTCAGTCATTTTTCTGTTATCTTCTAAGGGGGGGGGGTATTAAAGGGGCCAAATTCTATTCTCTGTTACATAGATGTAAATCGAGTAACTCTGGTGTACATGCAGAGTGAGTGGAATTGTTTTGAATTTTCATGTGTGTGACTGAGAGCAGAATTTGACACCAGCTGTGGAGAATGATCTTAACATAAGTCAAAGGCTTTCTCTCCTGACTGACATTGCAGTTCCAGAGAAGCACTAAAGAAGTGTGCTCTGAATTAGATTTATTCTTTCCCCAGTTGGAATCCTGTGACCTTTTCTTTGCCTTTTTCTGAGGTTCAGTGAAGCATGCTTGAGATGTCTCTATTATTTATGTGGCTTCGGTCTCCACATGGTGCGTTAGTCACTGTAACCACTTACAATATCAGCAGGCATTGGCTCTTTCCCTCTCCCAAGCTGAGAAAGATCTGAAACGCTATCTTAGGTCAGATCATTCTCTGCCAGGGGAAAAGTCCTTGGAAGAGATTCTGGGGGAGGAAATCTCTGCAAAGATCATTTTGTAGAGATTCCTCTTCCCATGTCACATTATCTAATTGCACAGGAGATCGACAGACGGGGTTCATCTCCCTGCAGATGAGATCAGAAACTAGCAGATCCAAAGCCATCTGCATGGAGCCCCTAGGCCTCTGCACTGCATGGAGCCCCTAGGCCTCTGCACTGGTGTTCTCCCCATCCAGCTCTATGGTGGTTGCTGCCCTTGGACCCTGAACTGTAACATCTTTCCTGCTTACCCTCTTTGGGGGCAGTGAAGGAAGAAATGTCTCCCCCCTCTGGGCCAGCCTTCCCAGTCTCCACTCCCTCCACAGTGCGGACCCTGGACCAGATAGCATGCTCCATGAGGTCTGGAGGAGGACAGGACTGTGCTGTACAGGCAACTCAGGCTGTGCCCTTCTGTGCAAGAGAGGTGAAACCTGCACAAAGATGGTCCCCTCCACATGTGAACAATCTGAGGCCCAGTGCAGTTCAGAATAAATGTGTAAGATTGCTTGATTCCTGCCTCTGCAGGGTGCCACATTGATGGGTCCCTACAAAGTGCAAGTTTCCTGTTGCTCTTCCACTAGGCAGCATCCTGGCTACTGGCAGACATCCAAATGTAGCTGAGTGTATCTATATCTGCCAGCACTCTGATTGGCCTGTTATCTCCTGCCCTCCTCCATCCAGGATAAATAGGGGTAAGAAAGTATCAGTCACTTACAGTGTATTTCAGATCTTTCATTAGTACCCATCAGCAGTATTCCTACCTCTCTTGATCAGGGCACTGGCTGTGCCATATTGCTGTGGTGCCAACTCTCATGATTTTATCATGGGTCTTGAGATCTTGGGTGTCTTTTTAAAGCCTCAGCTCCTGGAGTCAAGTGACTACATAATCTCAGTTCTTTTTGTTGGTTGTTTCCTTTTTAAATGAAAATGTCTAGTCCAGAGGTCTGCAACGTTTGGCACGCGGCTCGCCAGGGTAAGCACCCTGGCGGGCCGGGCCAGTTTATTTACCTGCTGACGTGGCAGGTTCGGTCGATCGCGGCCCCCACTCTCCGCGGTTCACCGTCCCGGGCCAATGGGGGCGGCGAGAAGCGGCGCGGGCGAGGGATGTGCTGGCCGTGGCTTCCGGCCGCCCCCATTGGCCCGGAATGGCGAACTGCGGCCAGTGGGGGCCGCGATCGGCCGAACCTGCCGTGTCAGCAGGTAAATAAACTAGCCCGGCCCGCAAGGGTGCTTACCCTGGTGAGCTGCGTGCCAAACGTTGCCGACCTCTGGGCTAGCCCTTGTGTTTGTGGAGAAAAACTTGAAAACATGACCTGGGGCACCCTAAATGTTCATGAACCAGAAGGCAAAGAAAAAAGAACCCAGCGTTTATTTTTATTTTTTTTTAAATCTGCTTTTTAAGCCAATCTCATGATTTTGGGGTCTGACTTGTGATTTTTGAAGGCTTGGCAATGCTGCTTATTGGGTTATGAAATGCCTGGCCTGGTTGGCATCCCCCTCTCAAAGTTTTGTACTCTGGTGGTTTCGATCACTCTGAACAATCCCTGCTGATGCTCACAGAGTGTAGCTTTTACCATGTTAGGGTGTTAGGATGAAATTATTCCCATTGGAGCATGTTGGCCCAGCCTTTGTGTTTGCTTTGTTTTGCTTTTTGGGTTCCTCCTGGTGAGCTGTTTCCAATGCTTAATTTGTAATGAAAGAGGTGCTGGAGCTCAAGCAATTTTTTTACATCCTCCTGACTTGTTGCTGTTCAGGGCTCTGGGTTTGTTGATGAATGGAACAGCATGGACCAGTCTAAGCTTGCCAGCAAGAGCCTTAGGACAGTGCCACCTCTTAGGAGAGTGAACACTTCCCTCTTTGAACCTCCCTTCATGACTTTGCCAGTGCTAGCTTAGTGGACTCCACCTGTTTGCTCTTCTCCTGTCACGAGGGGAGTCTCCTTCATTCCCAAGGAGAATGCTGGAAGCAGAGGTCACCTCCACTTCAAAAGGCCTATCCCAGGTTTAGCTGCAGTTAAGCAATGGTTTGTTTGTTTATTTATAAAGAGAGGGGAGAGAAAAAGAAAAGCTTTCACTCTTACTCATGTTAGCAACAAGGAGCTGTGCTACTGCAGCTCAGGAAAATAGTTTTCAAAGATTAAAGGCTGGTAGCAGTAAATTTACATGTCAAAGTCCATGTCTGGCTCTGGCACTTTGTTCTCTCTCTGTTCATGGCAAGCTGCCCTGGAGAGACCTTCTTTTCTCCAAACCTGCCTGTGTGTCAGTTTCCTGAAAGAAGAATGTCTGATCTAGTCACATTCAACTTTGTGTTCATTTTCAAAGGGGGAAACAGGCAGAGAGGTTAAGTGACAGAGCAAAGGTCATACAATGAGTCAATGGCAAAATCAAGAATTAGAACTCAGGAGTTCTTGGCTCCTATTCCTGTGTGCTTTCTGCCTTTTGAAGAGAAAGAAAGTAGTGAGATGGGCTTCTAACAGATACACTGCGTGAGAGCCAGAATAAACCCTTGTGTGTGTACACGACCTCATCTGTCTGTGCTGGTGCTTTAGAATGTGCTTAATATAAATTCCTGCAATTAACTGAACCAGATTCTCTCCTGCGCTGCAGCTGCCTTACACTGCATAGAGAAGAGTGACCCAAAACTTGGCACAGCCAGATGCAGGAGGGCACAGCCACTATAACAAGTCCTAAACCAGCCAGTGACTGCCTTAGGGCAAAATAAGGTATGACAAGGACTTCTTGGCACCCTGAGGTGAGTAAGTCAGGGCAGCTTGTAGGCTGCTGTAATGTACACAGAGCGACCCCAGGATTGGGGGAGCACAGACAAGAATTAAAGCTCTCTTTCCCCCCCATTCCCTTGGGTTGCACTGTGCACTTGTTGGCCCCCAGCTAAGGGTTATGGTCACTGCAGGTAGAAAACCAATAAAAAGAAAAATGCCTTGCAATATTAACTCACTAGATAGATTAAAACACCTTTCCTGGAATCCTACTTTGCCCCACAAATAGAGGCTTATCCATTTTTTAAATTAGCATATGAATCCAGTAGGTTATGAATCCAGAAATTTGGTGCCAAATTTCAACCTAGACTCAAACTTTTGCAGCTCAGATAAATCCTTTGAATATGGGAGTATACCATGGAAAGACAACGTAGGGTTGCCAATTTTGGTTGGACGTATTCCTGGAGGTTTCATCACATGACATAATCTTTAATTAAAGATTAATCTTTAATTCCTGGAGACTCCAGGGCAATCCTGGAGACTTGGCAGCCCTAAAGACAAGTGAATGGCTATGCTATAAATCTTTTCCTTACATTTCCACATAGATGTGCAAAAAATCTTTGCTAACTTTGTGTCTCTCACATGTGACAGAAGTAAATATTTAAATCTAGTGGAACTTTAGGAGACAGCAATAAGGTTTATGGCTTAAACAAGCCGCAGCTCCTAGTATCATTGGCCGTCATTATAGGAAGTGAATAAGAGCTTATGTCTTTCTCCTTTTTTCTGCCAAGATACTTTGTTTTTGGACTGTTTTCTGGTTTTGTTTAGTAAAGGCATCCAGTTGCGTGGTTGAGTTCAAAATCAAAGAATAGGGTCTAGCAATTTATTTATGTGTTATGCAATGTTTGTATAGAGGATCCTCTGCCTAAAATATCCAGGGTAAGTAAAGAACTTGCTAAAGACCATTGTTTTCCAATTGTTTTACTTTCCAATCTGCCTTTCCCTCTGACCCTAATCCAGCACAAAGCAGTTTCACAGCTGTTCCACAAAAACTAGTTACCCACTCATTGGAGTAGTCTTCACAAGCTTTACCCTCACCTGCCTATCTGTGTGGGGGCTTGGGGGGAAGGAAAGGAGGATCCAATACGCAAAATACAGGGCAGTGGCAAATCAGGCCTCTGATACGTCAGAGGACTTCAAACAAATAATACACTCGTCCAATTCCATAAGCACTTAACCTCTCCATAATAACCAACTCTGCAATGCTATGGTGGTAACAAATGCTTTTTGACCCATGTGGCAATTAGCTTAGTGCGCTGAAGCAGGAAACTAGGTTAGCCTAACTTTAGCATGATGTTGCTATTAGTCAACAAATAACCCAACCCTTTTTAAAGTCCTTCTCAGGTAATTGACAGAGGCCTGGCTGGGTGTCCAGCACTGGAAAAGGAAATGCCTTCTTTGTGGGATAGCAGACTCTCAAATGCAGGATAACATCCACCTTATCAGTTTGTGTGTGACACTAAATTTCTTTCATTGGCCTGTGAAAGAGAATCATTCTATCAGAGTTCCTGCATTCTGCTGTTATTTTGATCTAATAATTATTATTTAATTATAATTAAACGCTCTGCTAGGGGCCATTTTATAATGTTCAACATGCAAAGATTAGAACAGTGACATGCTTTCTGAAGATTTATTTGAAAATCAATCTGTAACTTGGACAAAACATTCTGCAAAATCTGTCAGGACCAGATATAATGCAGCAGCACTTGTACTGAAGTTGACAAAAGGTGCATCGGACGTTAAGGTCTGATTCAAAGCTTGTTGAAGTCAATGGAAAGATTCCTGCTGACTTGATTGGGCTTTGGCTAGAGCTGTTAGAGCCTGTAGCTCTGTATTAAGTGTTTAGTGGTTATAAAGTGCTCTGAACATGTAAAGCATGATATAAGTGCTAAATAGCAGTATTATAAACCTCACAGAACAGAGAGCTTCCCATGGAACAGTCCTCTCCCATAGTTTGTGTGTGTTTTGCATTCTTCTGTGGTCTGTGGGCCTGAGCCTTCTTGCATTGGCAAAACTCCCATGGATTTCAGTGACAGCAGGGTTGGACCCTCAGATTCTTTATTGTATTATTTGTATTATCATAGCACCTAGGAGCCCCAGTCATGGACCAGAACCCAATTGTGCTAGGTGCTGTACAAACACAGAACAAAAAGACAATCCCTGCCCCCCAAAGAGCTTACAATCTAAGCCTAATACCAATAATATTCTATTCATGTTAATTACTACTATATATAATGGTGACTCCCTCTTTCTCCTCCTACAGTATGTTTGCATACGGCAGAAAAAGCCACAAAGGGCCAGATTTTCAAGTGCTCAGCACTCACAGTCGGGACAGATTATCAACAGAGCTCAATATGTTGGATGCAAAGCTCCTTTGAAAATCTGGTCCTTTATTTTGGTGCCTAAACAGGAGCTGTGCTCATTGAAAATCGAGCCGTAGGTGAACATGGAAAGTTTATGCATCAATGCTGAAGTAGAATATTAGTCAGACTTGTTCCAAACAAGTAACATGGGGTCAAATGTGACGATTTTTATTCATGTGTGACAGCTCATGTTTTTCAGAAAGTCTCCTTCCATGACTAAAGGTTGAATGATTGTGCCCATCCTCTTAGAACTTCCTTTTTTCTGAGATAACACAGACAAATAGATTGCAATTTTCAGACCAAAACTGGTTTAAATATGAGATAAAATACATTGGGATTTATACATGTTCTTAATATCCTTACTTAGGAGCTGAAATGCAAACTGGGGAAGGGTTTGGTTTTTTTCAAACTTTTAATGAATAATCAGCAACGGTACTTTTTCGCGTTTTAGGATGAGGCGGTAGAGACTGGAAAAAAAAGATGATATTTCAAGCCAAATTCTGTTCTTTTTGAGCACAGGTGCAATTCATGCAGCTGAGAATAGAACTTAGAACTTTCTGTTCTTCTTCGAGTGATTGCTCATGTGCATTCCAATAGGCGTGTGCGTGCGCTGTGTGCACAATTGTCGGAGGGTTTTTCCCCTAGCGGTACCCGTCGGGTCAGCTGTGGAGACCCCTGGAATGACGCCTTCATGGTGGTGTATATATGTCACTGGTGACCCGCCACCTGCCAGTGATGGTCATTGGAGCAGCTCAGTCTCTTGCATTCGCAAGTGCCTACCTAGTGGTTCCCTTTTCTTATTTGTAAATAGTTAATCAATAGTTGTATAATAGTTCCTAGTTAGTTACACTTACTTTGGGGGGCTTTCCTCCCACCCTAGTTTCCCCAGGCACTGGGGCATGCCTTGGTCGCAGGGGTTTAAGGCGTGCAAGAGATGTGCAAAACCTATGCCCAGAGGCAATCCACATGCTGCTTGTCTCAAGTGCCTAGGAGAAGGCCATCAGACAGACAAGTGCCCAATTTGCAGGAGCTTTAAACCCAGGACTAAGAGAGAGCAGAACTATTGTTTAAAACTCCTCCTGATGTAGTCAGCCCTCCGCCCTCGGACGGCACTGGAAACGGCACCCACATCATTGGTGCGCAGCACCCCGGCCTCAGTGTGGGATGTCCCAGCACCGAGGAAGGACTCTTCCAAGGAGCATCGGCACCGCTCCCTGACTCGTAAGTCCAGTTCTAGCGGGCGGCACTGCTCACAGTCCACAGTGCCGCATAAGAAAAAGAAGATGGACAAGGGTCATTCCCCCGTTAAGAAGCCCATGATGGGATTCCAGCGGGGTGCGTCCCGAGACAGGACACCCACGGTCTGGACCACAAGACCCGGCACCGTTGACTCCAGCCCTGACCAGAGGTCCATCAAGTCTGGTACTGGTGGACTCCCCGACTTGGGAGAATTTGGAGGAAGAGCTCGACCTCCTCTCCACGCCGAATATCTATGAGGCAGCGTGGGACCTTATTGCCATGACGGCGCAGTCCCCGGCCCTGCAGATGCGAGCTCCAGCACTGCTGCAGACGCCGGGCCAAGCTCAGGCATCGTCAGCGGCACCGACAACAGCACCATCTGCGGCATCTATAGCGGCGCCGCATGTGGCACCCTTCACGGCACCGATGGCAGCATCGCCCCCTGTGCATCATCGCGGCAAGCCCATGATGTTACGGCGCCGCTCCCCATCGCCCCAGTACTGCTCCCCAGAACCGTTGGCCTCCACCCCCTCAGGGTCAGGCACAGAGTACTCTTCTGAGTTGGATGCTGAGTCTTCTGTCTCCCGATGCAGCCAGTACTGCTCGTGGTCCTGGCACTGGTCCTGGCACCACAGAGTTGTGGACTCATCGGCACCGGCGGTATCCTGGCCACCCCAGTGGCAGGTCCCAGTACAATCGACCTTTTGGACTTCTTGGGCCTAGCATCAGGCTCAGGGTCAGGGCTCCAGAGCCGCATAGATGGCATCTGCACCCTGTGCCCCCACCCAGCAACGTTGGTGGCTCACCACACCCCCAGAGCTCCTGAGGACCCTACACGAGACAGGGACTCTGGGCCGTCAAGCTCAGGAACAGTGCCCGAACCAGTGCCACCAGTTGTACTGGAGCCACCTCCAGTCATGGGGGGGACCGACACACCCAACCCAGCCTCTAGGGGGTCAGAAGGGCAGGAAGACACGGTCCCACAGGCCTCTTCCTCCTCCTCCTCCTCATTGGACGAGGCAGTGGCAGGCACCACCACCACCCTGCCGGTCAGGGCCGTCCTTAGCTCTTCTGGGGCCTTATACAGCCCCAAGCCTCCACGGGAGCGGGGCTGGCTTGGGGTGCAGGGGGAAACCAGGTAGCTGGGGCCAGGTAGCTGCACTTCCCACTGCCCGTGAGTGTAGGCCCGGCCCTGCTGCACTCCTCAGGGAAGTGGGGGCAGAGCAGGGGCGGGAAGCGATGTAAAACACAAGTCTTGACTGGCAATAATTTTATTCCTATTCTAGGTGATCAACATGGTTTTATGGCAAATAAGTTTTGTAAAACAAGCCTGAATTAATTCTTTGATGAGATTATTAATACATTTGGTTGACAGACGTTATTACATAAATGTAATATAATTAGACTTTTGACTGAGTACTGCATGACATTCTGATGAAAAGATTAGCATTTACAATATCAATAAATCACACATTTAATGGATTAAGAACTGGCTAGCAGATCTCAAACAGTTGTTAATGAGGAATCATCTAGTGAGGTTCCGTGGGGATCAGTTCTAGGATGACATTATAACATTTTCATCAGTGATCTGGAAGTAAATATAAAATCACTGCTGATAAAATTTGCAGATGACACAAAGATAGGTGGGGTGGTAAATAATGATGAAGACAGAGCAGTCACACAGAGTGATCTGGATCATTTGAAAGGCTGGGGCCATTCAAACAAAATGTGTTTTAATACAGCCAAGAGCAAGGTTGTACTTGTAGGAATAAAGAATGCAGGCCATACTTACAGAATGGGGGACTGTATCCTGGAAAACAGTGACTCTGAAAAGGATTTAGGGGCTATAGTGGACAAGTAATTCAGTGAGAGTTCCCAGTGCAATGTTGTGACAAAAAGGTCTAATGCGATCCTTAGCTGTCTAACTGGGGAGTAGTGAGTAGGCAAAGGGAGGTGACTTTACCTCTGCATACCACATTGGTGAGACTAATACTGGAATCCTCTGTCCAGGTCTGGTGTTCACATTTGAAAAAGGATGCTGAAAAATTGGAGAAGGTGCAGAAGAGAGCCACACATCTGGTTCAAGAGCTGGAAAAAGCACCTTACAGTGAGAGATTTAAAACGCTCATTCTGCTCAGCTTATTAAAAAGATTGAGAGGTGACTTAATTACAATCTGTAATTTCCTTCAAAGGGCGAAATGATCAGGTACTAAAAAGCTCTTTAATTTAGCATAGAAAAATGCCATTTGACGAAAGTTATGCTGTGGTCAGACACGAGTTACTAGGCTCAATACAGGGATAACTGGGTGAAATGTAATAGTTGTCATATACATGAGGTCAAACTAGATGCTCTAATGGCCCCTTCTGGCCTTAAACTCTATGAATTAACCTCTAGTCAGTTAAGCACTTCCAAAAATGTAACCCTAAGTGACCTGGGCCCAAATCCTCAAAGGTATTTAGGTGCCCAATTCCTATTTAAATCAATAATTTGGGAGTTAGGTCCCTAGATGCTTTTGAAAATGTCACTAGGAACCTAAGTACCTTTAAAATCTACCTTAGAAGCCTAAATCCCACTGACTTTCAATGAGATTTAGGCTCATAAGCACACAAGTGACTTTTGAAAATGGGACTTGGGCAAATAAATCAACTAGGCTCTTTTTAAAATGTTACCCTCAGAATCCCACTGCACACTTCTCAAGAATGAAAGGGTTCCTCCTGGTGGTCTCATTCCATTGCAGATAATTAATTACATGTTGTCACCTGTGTCCACTCACAGGCACCACCACTACAGTTAGCATTGACTGGCACACAGGGTGGCAGTCTCAGCAAAGAGGCCAGGAACTGAATGAACCTTGAGGAGCAAACTGTTCTCTCTCATCTATAGATAGTTACCAGCAAGCAAGGGTTAAACTGAGGCACATTGGGCAGCCTGTAGGAACAAACTTGCACAGCTGCTGTCCAGCTGTATCTGTTATGTGCATAGAGGATTTCAGTCTTCAAGGCTGGGAAGCAGCTCCTTCTCAGGAGCATTATATTCACTTACCCCCCCCCCCTTTTTTTTAATTAAACAATTATATTCTCCCTTCCAAGAATGTTGGATATAATAAGTAATACGTTGGAGGGCAGGATCAATGCTTTAAATCCCAGGACAATGGGCCATCACCTTTATATTTCCCTGGTGTCTATTGCCTTTTGGCAGGTGTGATCCTTCATTGTGATTTTTCACCTTTCTTTTGGTTTGTCACATCCCTACTGCTCTACGAATGTTGTTTTTATATATAGGTATTACATCTGAGTGGAATGAACAGATCGTATTTTCTTATAACAACGGAGGAAAAACTTGGCAGAACAGGATAATTCAGTGGATGCTGGGCAATTTAGCCAACACATAATTTAAAAGAAAAAAACCCATAAATGCTCTCAGAACCAAATATCTAGGAAACCAATCTCAGCAATGAGTAGCAGGAAATCAATTAAATGACTGCTGTCAGGTAATAGTTTGAGAATATGGAAGGAAATTGCCTATGACAACAGTGATTTCACAATAACTCATGATAATATATCAGACCAATTATCATGGAGTTCCGAAGTAGCTAATTTAACTTCTCTGAGCTGCAGTAATGAATCACCATTTGTTGATATGGGTGTGACCCTTTACAGGGCAAAGATGATGTCAGCTGGAATGGAATGCTTCTGAAAATAAGTCAGCTGGCACTGAGCATAAATGATTTTGAAGCTGAGAAGTCAGTGAGTGAAGGAACGGCACACAGAAAATATGGAGGCTAGCTATGGCTTAATTGTTGCTGTAAGTATAGGATTAAATATCCTTTTGTCAAAAACTAGTGGCACAACCCCATAATATGTTTAAGTCTAGATCCATGCTGTCAGTCAGGATTTGGCAAAAACAAACCATAATTACATAAATGTCTTAAACAGAAAAAGAATTAAAACAAAACCTAAACACACTTTTAAAAGCAACACTGACTGAATAGAAAACGTTATTATTTTATTTAACAAAAACATAGGATTCCAAAGCACTAAAATATTGATTTCAAAACACCAGAAGTTTAGTCTTAAAGACATTTGGCCAAATTCATCCCCTTTGTAACAGGGGAGTCCATGAAGTTACACCAGAAATTAATTTGAATCATTGTTTCTTGATCACAGAATAATTTATGATTCTCCCTAAGAATTTCATTTCTGAATAAACTGTTGGTTACTTGAAAGGCATAGGAAAAGAGGGTTTAGTAGCACATGTGACTTGTTAGCATTATAGTGTGTGTGTGTGTGTCTTAGACCTTTATTATGTCTTATAATGTAATTACATTGTAATCTCTCAATACATTAAAAAAATATTGAAAAATAGACACAGAGGCAACCTGGCAAAGGAAGGTACAAATTTCATGTCCCTGCAGAAACAATGCTCCTGACTTCCTAGAGGAGATTTATTTCCATAGAGAGCAGGTAGTGGTGGTTCTACTGCCACTTTGTGGGTCTTCTAGCCCTTATTTCTCACCAGGACTCTGTGGGAGAGTGTCTGGAGAGCCATTGAACCCACAGATTCCCTAGTCACATCTTCTTTCCAAGGAGTACCATAAAATTTTAGTGCTGACCAGACCCTTACAGGCTTCACTGGTGTAAGTGAGGTAGCAGCTGTTTTGAGCCACTATAGCCTAATCTCTTAGGGAAGCTTTTGCCATCAAGGACCTCCCCTGAGTTTTAGATTAGCAGAAATTGGTGGTGTTAATTTGGCACAATATCTCTCAACAGAAAGGGTGAGAAGAAAGACAAGGGGGGGAGAGAGAGAGAGAGCAATGGAAAAATACATCCAAATATTGTTTAATTGCTGCACTCTACTGAGTTGTGTGGAATGACATATGTAAAAACAACTCAAGAATTCAGTACAGGCCCTGTCATTCTCCACACAGCAAGGGAGCCACAGGCAGGAGCAGTAGAGACTAATAGCAGAATTGCGCAGCCCTCTGCAAGTTGGTTGCTTTTGGTGCCAGCCAATTTAAACATTTTAAATGTCATCTGTATCTGCTCATTTTATTCTGACAGGCAGTGACTGCCAGCCCATTGTATTTAGAGCTGCCACTCTCAGTGGAAGGGTTAATCCAGATGCCCAGGGTAGTTCTAATGTCCTAATGGCCTCACACAGGGCCAGATTAGGGTGACCAGACATCCCAATATTTCGGGGTGTGTCCCGCAAATTGTCCCGATATCCACCGGCAGTGCTTTTTTTTTTTTTGCTCCCCCCCATGTGTCCCGATTTTTTTCTTTCCCTCATCTGGTCACCCTAGGCCAGATCTAAAGCCCATTGAAGTCAGTGGGCGTCTTTCCATTAATTGCAAAGGACTTTGGATCTGGACCATAGTGCTTACGTCTCATGATGAAGTACTATGTAGCTCATTGTTTTCAGTCACCACTGCAAAAAATATTTTGTTAATTGTTTCTCCTGTACGCAGTACCTGAGGAAATAAATTGCTTTGCTTGCATTTGTCTGTTTCTGTTTGTAGAGTATGATGTGTGAAATGGTGGTAGGTCCCGGTTATTTGGTTGCAGAGAGGACAGCATTAATGTCTAAGTCTCTGAAATTGGTATGAGGAGCACAGAATGCTTAGGCAAAGTGTGGTTTAAAAATGTTTGTGCAGTGTCAATGCCAGTATGCTGGTGAATGGATTTAATCCAGCACCTCCCTGGCTTGGAAAGATCAAAAGTATAACTAGAGAAATGCTTAAAGTTTTTTAGTTTCAAGTGGGAGGAGCAATTATAAAATGTTGATAAATAAAAAAGAAAACAAAGGGGCAATTCACTGTTTTCTGAGGCTCAAGAGGATATAAGGGGAGTTTAATTGTGTCTTGAATTTGCTATTTAAACACAGAAGGAAATTTTCTTTTAGCCAAAGATCATTTGCTTTTTATAAATCAAAACTCCCATGTTCCATCAGTGCAGGCCAAGGCCAAATGAGTAGGCAGCTTGGCAGAAAATTCTCTTAATGAATGATTAGTGTTTATTTCACAAATAATCTTGCTTTGTTTGGCCTCATACAGAACAGAACAGAATTGGAATGTTAAAAGCCTACTCAAGAAATCATTGATATAAGCTTGAAAACATCCCTTGTGTTTTAGAGCAGGCAAAATGGAAGCTGGCACTCTGCAGGCTGTGTCCCCCCAGGTGACTCCCACTTGCTGTCACCAGTTACGGAGATGCAGCCACTCCCTGCTTCATTCCATTGCGCTGTGAGTGGCATAAGGGGGCTGGAGCAGGCCACAGTATTTGGCCTTTTATAATAAATTGTGGTGTTGCCCTTCTCCCAAATGTCAATGGCAGTAGCCATGGTGGGTTCAATAATATATCTAGGGGACCCTTTCTAAAATAAATAAAATATATAGCACTGTGATGGGGTATACCTGCCTCGCACTGGACAAGAAGGGGTTAGCACCATATTGTGGGATGTGGAAGCCACGCCTCCTCACCACTGCTGGGCATGCTGCAACTGGAGCCTCAATGTAAAATGAAGCAGCCCAGCTCAGTCAGGGCTGACTGCTGAGGAGAGGGGATGCATGTTGCAGGGTCCCTGCCAGGAGCAGCTGGAGCCACAGACCACAGAGGTCAGGCATGCTGAGACTGAAGTGGATACCCAGCTGCCCGTGGTAGCCCAAGAGGGGACAGAGTTGACAGGAGCTTCGCTGGCCTACTACCCCAGAAGCCCAGCAGACCAGTGGATGACAGCACAGGAAACCGGGGTAGGAAGTAACCCGCAGGAACTAAACATTACTCTGATTGTAGAACTGGGGCGAAGTCAGCATGTTTCAGATGGATCCCCACTGCCCTAGTGGTGAATACAGTCACCACTGACAGGGCCCTGGGATGGGACCTGTGGAGTATGGAGGGCCAAGGTGGGTGGCAGCCCACTTCCACCCTGGCGACTAGGCTACACAGGCCTGCATAGGAGGGCACCCATATTGACTCTGGCCACTAGGTCACATAGCCTAGAATAGCAGAGCCACCATATTGACTTAGATTCAGAATCTCTGCTGGGAAGCCCAAAGCAAAGCAGGGCCCCTGGACAAAGCCCCTAGTCTCTCAGTTCAAACTGGGTCCCCTATCCATTCAGAGTCCACTGCTTAGGTTGTTACTATTGTGCCATGATCAGGGCCGGCGCTTCCACTAGGTGACCCTAGACGGTCGCCTAGGGCGGCAGGATTTGGGGAGCGGCATTTTGCCGTCCTCGTGGAAATTCAGCGGCGGGGAGTCCTTCCGCTCCAAGTCTTTGGCGGAAATTCAGCAGCAGGCCCTTCACTTGCTCCGGGACCTGCCACCGAAATGCCCCGAAGACGCGGAGCGGAAGGACCCTCACCACCGAATGCTCAGAGGAGGAGCGCTGCCACCTAGGGCGGCAAAAACCCTGGCGCCACTCCTGGCCATGATCCCCCTTTCCCACTGTTACTGCTCTCTGTAGTCCATGTGTTTTCTGTTGCTGTTAAATTCTACCCAAGTGGATGAATTTACATTTTGAATTTTATTTACCTCCTTTACAATTAATCTAGGGATTGTAATTTATAACCTTCATCAATAATGTAGGTATTAACTCCTCTTACTGTAGGCTGTATCTTTCCCTTTTGAAGAAGGGGAGGAATCATTTCATTAGATGACAATCGCCAACAGATCTTCAGTTTCACCAGACCATCCCCTCTGGGAGGCAGGGCCTCTAGCTGCGCAGATCTGGCAAGATGTGGTATCATTGGAATGTGTGGAAGATGAGGCTCCATGGGATTCTCTCTGGTTGGTTTTTATACTGCAGCCATCGTTGTGGTAGCTAAGCTTGCATCTGTTTGGACATCTGCATACAAGGCCATCCCCATCTGTGGCAACAGTGTTCCTCAGCAGCTGCCCCGTGCCACTTGCACCTACCTGTACCTATGTGAGTCCTCTAATGGAGTTCATGTAGCATGCACTGGCTTATTCAGCTTGGACTATCATTATTTACACTGAATTCCAAGGGGAACATGGCACATGAGCAGTGTGGCAGCACGCTTTAGAACATAAGAACATAAGAACGGCCGTACTGGGTCAGACCAAAGGTCCATCTAGCCCAGTATCCTGTCTACCGACAGAGGCCAATGCCAGGTGCTCCAGAGGGAGTGAACCTAACAGGTAATGATCAAGTGATCTCTCTCCTGCCATCTATCTCCATCCTCTGACAAACAGAGGCTAGGGACACCATTCCTTACCCATCCTGGCTGATAGCCATTAATGGACTTAACCTCTATGAATTTATCCAGTTCTCTTTTAAACACTGTTATAGTCCTAGCCTTCACAACCTCCTCAGGTAAGGAGTTCCACAAGTTGACTGTGAGCTGTGTGAAGAAGAACTTCCTTTTATTTGTTTTAAACCTGCTGCCCATTAATTTCATTTGGTGGCCCCTCATTCTTGTATTGTGAGAATAAGTAAAAAACTTTTCCTTATCTACTTTCTCCACATCACTCATGATTTTATATACCTTTGCTTGTTAACTAGCCAATAAAGTTATCTGAACTATAGGAGATAATAAACTTGCATAATATTAGCACCTTTCTTTCAAAGATAACTCTATATCTCAGACATTTTGGCCTTAGATCTCCTCATTCACTCATGATGATGCTCAGCAGTTAATATATGGACACTTAATTGATAGGTGAGCAGCTTAAGGGTAGGTTTTCTCTTTTTTCCATGTTATGAAATGAGGATGCTCCAGAGTGAAAGATTACATCCACTATATGATACTGTATAGTTCTGATCTATTTACATGGCCCACATTACTGCAATACCTAAGCCCATTAATGAATTTATCCTCGTGAAACTCCTGTGATATAGGGAAGTAGTATTATACCCATTTTTACAGATACAGATATAGTGAGATTAAATTACTTGATAAGGTCACACACAATATTACTCAACTTCCTCTATCTCTAATTGACTTGCCCTAGGAAGTCTGTGGCAGAGCCAGGAACTGAATCCAAATTTCCTAAATCACAGCCTAAGTCCTTACCACAGCTCTTAGGAATAATTACTCTTTAGTATTTCTCTTTCCCCCGCCCCCTTCCTTTGAGTATTACCTCAGCAGCTGGCCTGTTTTGCTATTTCTTTTGTCGTCCATTCTTTTAGTGTGCGCTAAGGTGTACCTCAAAGTCTGGGCTACCTCAGGAGTTTCACATGTTGATGTTTCTCAGGGTGATTTATGAATAACCCAGACCTGTCTGGGGGTTGTGGTCCTGAGCTCACCTACCTGCCTATGCCTCTACTAATTGGCTTGAACCACAATTGTGTGTCCATGTTTTTTGTGTAACTGTGAGGTAATGTTTTTCTGTTCTTGTGTTGTGCTTCTCTGCTACAATTTATAGTTTCAATTGGTCTCAGCACTAGGTCTCATGTGGCCTTGCAAGCAAGGCACAGGTCTGGGAGACTTGTGTTCAGTTGCTGGCTCTGCCATAGACTTCCTGTCGGACTTGTGGCAAGACACATAGAGCTAGAGGAAGTTGAGTAATATTTTTCTCAATGTACAGACAGGTTAATTCAGGAACAGAGAAGTTATGGGCTAGAGATTATGATCCTTACTCACACTGGTGAGCACTTACTCACATGAGAAGTCCAATTGACATCTATGGGACAGCCTGTGTAAATGTTCACCAATATGAGTAAGGGTTATGCAATCTAGCCCATAATTTCTCTGTACTTGAGTTAACCTGTTTGTAAATTAGGAATGATATTACTCAACTTCTTTACGAGGTACTGTGATACTAAATACTTTAGTGTTTGTAATGTGCTTTGAGAATCTCACATGGAAGGTGCTATAGAATTGTGGTGGATTGCCAGTCCATTGTATTTAGACCTGCCACTCTGAATGCAGGTGTTAGTCCCAATGCCCAGTGGTAATTCTCTCCCCATGATTTCCAATAGGGCTTGATCCAAAGAAGCCCACTGAAGTCAATGGGAGAGTCCTTCCACTGACTCCAAAGGGCTTTGGGTCAGGACCATAGTGTGCATCTCTGATGGTGAAGTACCACATAGCACACTATTTATTCTTATTTTTAATATGTTGTTTATTATGCCTCCCTCAGGATAGTTCCCTCTATTCATCTTCTGAACCAGGACTCCAACTGAGTAGTAGTTCCCATCCTTTGACCTCTTTGATTAGTCCTCTGTGTAATAGTTTATCAAATACCTGATTGTAACCCAGTTAGATCACATCCACTCTTTTACTGTGTCAGTATTTTTAGTCTTTCTTTCAAAGAGCTCTTTCCATTTTGGCCCTGTCTAGCTTAGGAAAATAGGTCATGGTTAACATCATGTTAGCTAATGTGTTTTCACTAATACGTTTTTAAACACTAATGAAAACAGGGTTTAACATGTTCAAAAGATCAGGGTCAACGTTAGGCTATCCCCTAGCTAACATGTTTTTAAACATGACATGTTTGTAGAATGGACATACAGAACGTTCTTTATCTATTCGGATCAACTCTTTGTAAACTCATGTTGAGAATTATCTCACTTCCTAGTGTCTCCCAAGCAGCTATGAAAGGTTCCAAACTGTTTCCTGACACTAAAGATATTTAGTCTATAATTAACTGCTTCACCTCTTTTTTCTTTTGTTTCATATTGGCACAACAATGGCTTTCTTCCAATCCACACAAACCTTCCTTGCCTTGTGTGAAATATGAAAGGAAGTATTAATAGGAGTGCCAGTGCTTTATTTAATACAGCCCAGGGGTGAAACCTGTGTTGTATTAGAAATTTATTTTTTTTTCTTCCTCAATATGCTATAGCTCATTTTCTGTTGCCTGAAATTTGTGTGACCTGCTTGTTTCTTGATGAAGATTGTTGTTCTTCCATCTCATTTTCATAAATATTATTAAGAACCCCAGGAAAATAGTCATTTAAGACTTACATATTTATTCTAATTAGTAAGGTCCCTTCATTGTTCCTGGTCTATTTATCTCCTTTATCACTTCTTTAAAATTGCACCTTCATTTGTGCTTATAGCAAAGGAACAATTTTTGAAAACTAAAATTTATAATTATTTTTCACAAATAGCAAATGTTTCAGTTAAGAAT
>NC_048300.1:88304948-88354562 GCF_013100865.1 Trachemys scripta elegans | reverse complement strand
AGCTTATGCTCTAATAAATTTGTTAGTCTCTAAGGTGCCACAAGTACTCCTGTTCTTTTTGCGGATACAGACTAACATGGCTGCTACTCTGAAACCTGTTATTAGCAGAGAGGTAACCTAAAGTATCCTTCAACTAGCTTACGAAATTCTACTCAGTGCCTTGCTAAACATGAGTAATTTGACAAGCAGGAAACATTAGTTATATATCTTCATCATGTTGGTAAGAGTATCCAAGGAGTTTTTGAGCCTGGGCTGGTAAATTTAAATATATGGTTTGCAGAGCTTAATTACATACAAATATTAAACACACTGACAAATCCACCATACCCACTTTGTGCAAAACTTAAAAAAAATTAACATGGAAAATGTACAAAAGTAGCAACCTGAAAGCTTCTTACTCAAGGCACATTCCTGTTGAACTGTGTATGTGGAGTTGTTATTCTCCTTAATCCCTTACCTGCCCCGATACCATGCTGAATCTCTCCTTCACTGGTTGTATATTCCTTTATCATACAGCAGAGGTTCCCAACCTTCTTTAGCTGGAGCTGGGATGGCGATGAGTGCCCTTATGTATGTCCTCCCGTTATGTCCTGGCACAGATGTCATGATCTCTCCTTTTTACTGTCCATTTTTTCACTTCCCCTTTCCTGCCCTCAATTTAATTTGTCATCTTTTTGCTTTCTTATTCTTTTTTGCTCATTTACTTTTTATGTGGACTTTTCTCCCCCACTCTGTTCCCCTCCTTCCACTCCAGTAGTTCTGATCTTCCTCCCCATTTCTCCACTCACCCAGAATACTACATAAGGGTAAGGAGCATTCAGTGATATGCTATCAACATTTCAACCAAGGGCTCCTCCAAAAGTGCTCTGCCTTGGCTGGCAATACTTGTGACATTTTCTGGCTATAGGTTTCTTCCCTCAAATAAACGATTAATTCCACACTCTTCAGAAATACCCATGAATTCCATACTCTTCCTCCACTGAAAATTCATCATTTCTATATTCTTCCTCACAGCTCCACTAATCCCCCCAACCCCCGCATACTTTGATCCACTGTGTTTCCTCCTCCAGCACATCATAGAGGTCCCTGTATCTATCAGCTGTTCCTTACAGAAACAGTAGTAGCAACTGTAAGTCCTTTGGCATCCACAGACAGAAGGGGTGACAGGCAGGTATCCTGTGACCCAATGATGTGCTGTCAGTAAGGGGCTCCCACAAACATTTTCCCTTTGCTGGTGAAAAATTCTTGCTTGTGTATCAAGGTTTTGTGCACTTTCAAGAGAAGAGGGGTGTTCAGGGACCTATTCATGGATTTTCCCATCTAAAGGAAAACAGTCTCTTATAATCTAGGAAAGAGGCAGCATCGGTGGGCAAACGTGTATTTAATTGCATTTTTGGGAAATGTCTATAGTTTGTTCCTGAAAAATATCTTGATACTAAAGAGCGCTGTACAGCCCATGTTACTGAATGTGTGCATGTATGTATATTGAAAGGTGTTTATCCTGTCCTAATCTCCCCCAGGAGTTTGTTTAAAACACATGACATCTGAGTGATGCAACCTAATGAATTCCAATGTCAAGAAAAGGTACTCTTTGGATTAATTGTTATGCACCCTCGAGGTAATAATGATCTTTATTAAGGATGGTCTAGCAATATTCAGAGGAGGGGAATTACCCCAACTCTTCTTATAATTTGGTGGCAGATTGTTAACAAAAGGCCTCTGCAAGACTTTTTCAGCTATCACTATGCTGCCTCTCGCACTACCGACTACTGTTAGAATTCTGAATAGTTGCTGCAGCCCAGATATACTTTAGGCTCACTGAAAACATTTGTACAGATTTTTTTCTGAGTGCTGAGTTCTAAGGGCCTTTATGTTTGAAGAGGTAAGGGAGAAACTGACAATTTCCCCTGATACATCATATTAAAGAATTGTCATTATACTTTTGATGTCTCAAAATTAGGCAGGATCGTGTATTCATTAAAGTTTCCACTAATTACATGCTAAAATGCAGTAGACCAAGAAGACATCAGTTAGATTTTCTCCTCACAGGATAAATTAGAGAAAGTGTTGGAAGCAATGTCTTCCTGAAGTAACAGAACTGCTAGGCAAACTGAAATAATTCTGCTTCACATTCCCTGTGGGCAAGGCAAATTTCTACATACAAATGTGTTTGGTTTCTTCCTTTCTTTCATCATAGTGATAGAGGTCTGCTGAGCTATGTGTTTTGAATATTAAGTTCTTGCACTGGTTCTCATGCAGTTATTCAATATGACAAAAAGGTTTACATGCTGCAGTTTGATGGAAAACAGTTCCTAAGGGAAAACTTGGTCTTGGATAGTCCTGAAAATAAGACAGAGGTGAGCACATTTGAAATATTTGTAAAGGCCTCTTAGGTTTTGTAAAAGCTATGTTGATTGCTAGCCAGTCTGTCCCACCCTATAAATGAAGATACACTGTACATTATTGTATATATTATTACATATAACACACTTTATTAACAGGTTTCAGAGTAACAGCCGTGTTAGTCTGTATCCGCAAAAAGAAGAACAGGAGTACTTGTGGCACCTTAGAGACTAACAAATTTATTAGAGCATAAGCTTTCGTGGACTACAGCCCACTTCTTCGGATGCATCTGTATGTGTGTATATATATCTCCTCAATATATGTTCCATTCTATATGCATCCGAAGAAGTGGGCTGTAGTCCACGAAAGCTTATGCTCTAATAAATTTGTTAGTCTCTAAGGTGCCACAAGTACTCCTGTTACACTTTATTAAAGCATGCTGAAGGTGCTATTGACTCCCATGTGTTTAGATCCACAGCATATAGATCTGTCATGTGAGTTAACAGCATAACTGATAGCATAAGTTGGTTGTCATCCTCTGTTTGGCCCAGCAGCTGACTGCAGAGGAATGGTGAGTGAGAGGATGCATTTGATTTTTCTCTAGACTATTCAGCTGTCAATATACGTGTCAAGCTGTCCTGAAGTGCCTCAAGAGCATGAGTACCAACCTCTGTACAGACTAAGAACCAGGACACAAGCCTCAAATTGACTGTGAGTTCTATACTTAAATTGCACCAACCAGTATCAAGTGTAAACTCCTCCAGCACTATAACAGCCTAACCCTGGAGTCAGAAACAGTCCCCTGGGTACTCTCATCTATCTTGTCACCCAGGTAAGCTTGCCTTTGTGATAGACGGTCCCTTCCACCAAAAATTACAATAATATTCAGGTTATTCCCAGGCAAAAAGGACAAATCATTTATCCCAGGTCAATTGCACCCTAGATGTCACACCAAAGACAATGCTTGTAGCTAATCCTATAATAAACTATCTAAAGATTTATTAAAAAGGAAACAAGTTATTTACAAAGTTAAAGCAGGTGAACATATACACACACACATGAGTTACAATCTAAAGTTTCAAAAGGTAATAGAAGCTTCTATAATAAGTAAGCTCTATATGTTCTTTAGGACTAATCCAGGCTATGCACTGGGGATTCCTTTCTTATGCCTAGAAAACCTTGCCCTTTGGAGTCCAAGCAGCACAGAGATATGGTTCCTCCTTGTTAGAGGGGTTAATTCCCTTCCCCGTTCTGCACTGAGCTTCAAACACAGTTGATGGGAGGAATTCACTTGCATGACTCATCTTCATGGGACGAGGAGGGTAAACAACTAAGGGCATGTCTAGACTACAAACTTGCTGACTCAAATTATGTTGGCATACAGCCGCTGCAGTTGGTTCATCACTTGTGCACGTGCATACTTGTCTCTCTGTGTCTGAGGTGTGCATACTCACCAGGAGTGCTTGAACTGCTGCAGAGTGCAGTGCACCATGGCTACGGCCGGCTATGTAGACATACCCTTTTGTGGATGACTTTCAGCTTCTCCATCTGTTGCTGTTCTTTTTGACTGACAATCCCCCATTTCCTCACTTTTACGTTTAAATATATCTGTTAGTGTATAAGATGGGCAGAGTCCTGGGGCATGGCACAGACCAGCAAACAGCAGCAACCCCCCGCAGTGGGAAAGATGCACGAGACGGAGAAGTTGGCACCCGGGGTGCCAGCTGCTTGGGAACCCAGCTTGTGCGCTGCCAAGCCCCCTCCGCTCCCCTCCCTCCCCACCCCCCGCTGCTGGCTCCTGCCTCTGGCACCCCACAGCCACCTGCAACAGGGACTGCTGCAGAGACTCCCCCAAAGAGCCTGGGCACAGGAGAAGGAAGGAGGGGCTCTGGCTCTGGCTCTCCCCGATTGCAGCCAACTGAGCTCTCCCTCCCGCAGCTGGCTGAATAATGAATGAACCCAAGGGCTGGAAGCAGAGTGCAGCACCCTGGGCACAGAGCACAAAGCCACCCCTCCGTCCTGCAGCGTGCACACAACACTCGCTCCCCAAGCTGCCTCGTCCCCCAAGGGCCTGCACATGTGGATCTGCATGCTAGAGAGCAGGCAACCGGCAGGAGAACCAGCCCAAGAGTGAACCAGGTGAGAAACAAGGGGTTTTCTGCACAATCACACTCCTGGGTCCTATTCGCATTGCACTCCTTAGACCCCCCTGCCTGCCGCCTTTCAGCTCCCCAAGGTCAACTCTGATTCCCTCTCCAAATACGCGTAGGGGTGATCGGTTTGCTTGCAGAGAGGGATGTTTGCTGCAATCCATTTTGCCTTCATGGATTTCACAACACAGGATCCCTTCCAGCAACATCTCCACTCCGGTGAGTCATTCCCTCTTAGCAAAGGCTGAATTATGCAGTGTGTGATTCCGCAATCAACTACATTTAATTACATTGTTCCAATGGAGGGGACAGCCACACTGGGTGCTTTCTACTGTAAATTGCATGCCTGACATGACAGACTTGACCAATAAGAAGCCAGCGGTTACCATGATGGCACTCAAAAGCTAACGTTCAGAATCACGTGAACGTCTTCCATCTGACAAGAAGTAAAAACTGAAAACTGAAGGGGAGCATTTTGTTTCTAGACAATGTAAAATAGATTTAATTCAAGTGATAAATCTGGTTTTTTGTTATTACTACAGTTAAACCTAGCCTATTTTACCCATTTGTACTGAATGCTCTGGCCACTTTCTCACCGGTACGCTGTACCGGCCCATACCGGCTTACTTTCACCTCTGAGATGATGTCTTCTGAATATGAGCAGACAGATATAAGGGCTATTAGAAGAGCTCAGTGTGGAGATGGACAGCTCAGGGATGCTGTGAAAGACCATTTTAACAGCGAGTCAGAGTAGTGTGTGTTGTTGTAGTGTGTTCTACCTGGTCCTGCTCTTTTGTGGCCTGGTAGGAATCAGTGGTGACTGATGTACATGTAGGAATATAACATAGAATCATAGACTTTAAGGTCAGAAGGGACCATTATGATCATCTAGTCTGCCTCCTGCACAACACAGGCCACAGAATCTCACCCACCACTCCTGTATCAAACCCCTAACCTATGTCTGAGCTATTGAAGTCCTCGAATCGTGGTTTAAAGACTTCAAGGTGCAGAGAATCCTCCAGCAAGTGACCCATGTCCCATGCTGCAGAAGAAGGTGAAAAACCCCCAGGGCCTCTGCCAATCTGCCCTGGAGGAAAATTCCTTCCCGACCCCAAATATGGCGATCAGCTAAATCCTGAGCATGTGGGCAAGACTCACCAGACAGACACCCAGGAAAGAATTCTCTATAGTAACTCGGATCCCACCCCATCTAACATCCCATCACAGGCCATTGGGCATATTTACCGCTAATAGTCAAAGATCAAGTAATTGCCAAAATTAGGCTACCCCATCATACCATCCCCTCCATAAACTTATTAAGTTTAGTCTTGAAGCCAGATATGTCTTTTGCCCCCACTGCTCCCCTTGGAAGGCTGTTCCAGAACTTCACTCCTCTGATAGTTAGAAACCTTTGTCTAATTATATTGTCAATGCACCTATTAATTTTGTTTGTGAATGATCCTCTGAGCAGTGTAACACTGTGCAATAATAGGTAATTGGTTGCTTTCAGAACTGCTGATCACTTGGCAGCATATATTGTGAACTAATAAAGATGAATTATGTTCCAAATAAAGTAATTGATTTTGTTGCTGAATAAATTTCTGTGCAAAACAAAGGGCAATTTTAAAATAAACGCATTAAAAACTTAATAAAACTTAATAAATTAAGAGAACGAGAACAGACCTTATGAAGGGGAAAGAACATTGATGTCCATTTCAGTTACATATACACTAATTGTGGCTTTCACAGGTCAGCATATATGAAGCTGTGATTGTCTTTAATGGCCCCTGGGGTGGGGTGGTAGGGGTAGTGCAGTGGCCTCTGATGCCACATGGAATGTTGAGGGGTATAGGAAGGTCCTGATATTGAGTTCTCAATAGGCTGCAGAGGGAGGTGAGCCTGTGATTGTTGGACGTGCAGGTCCACCACATTCTGCAGCCTCTGTGTTTGGTGCCTGAGAAGCCCCATTATGCCCTGGTGCATCTCCCTCTCTTTTTCCTGCTGGGATTCCTGGGCCTTTCTCTTCTCCACTCTTTCCTTCTCCAGGCTGTCTGCAATATTCATCCTCCAGGCCCTGTGCTTGCAGTCTGATGCGGCAGTGGCTTGCAGGATCTCACTGAACATGTCATCCTGAGTCCTCTTCTTTCTCCTCTTTATCTGGCTCAGGCATTCTGCAGGTGTGAAAGGGAGTGTGAAGGCTGCAATGGCAACAGCTGAAGATAAAACACACAGCTACCATTGTCAGCGTATTCACTACAGAAAGGGAAACTTGCTCCCCTGCAATTGTAAGCACGACAGTCTCACTTCTGCTTGGGATTGTTTGTGCACGGCTCCAGTCACAGCACCAGCCATGGTGAGTACGGCCCGCCCGGTGTTGGGGAAATGAGGAGCAAATTGTTTGCTTGCATGATTCCAATAGTGTAGGGTAATGGCACTGAATACTGGCACTGTTTTCCACAGACAGTGGTGATTTTAGCTGATATCTCACTCCTGAGGGTTACAAAGGCAGAGAGAGCTCAGCTGATGCTGGCATCCCAGGCCCATATGCTGCTAGCCTATGTACTGCAATGGTGCCTGCTGAAATTATTGCTGAGTGTCATGGGAAAGTGCCCTACCATGAAGGAAGAAATAAGACTGCCCTCCCTAGAAACCTTCAGGAGAGGATTGCCGAGTACCTCAATGAAAGTTTCATGGCGATCTCTCAGGAGGATTCAAGGGACACCCCTGTATACACAAACAAAGTGCTCTGCATGGCCTCCCTGCCTAACTTTAGAGGGGAATGAAAAGCAGATAGCAACTCTACGTCTCTTGATGAATCACTACCTCTTCTAGCATGAGTAAATTAATGAAAAGTCAAAGCTGTGTCCTGCTACACTGGGGGTGCCATCCTCCCTGTAATTGAAAATTGATCTAAACGCTAACCCAAGGTTCCTTCCCCTGCATCAGGCCCTCCCATGATCGACTGGCTGGATTGTGATGGGGTCAAAAACAGGTCCTGGCTCGCTGCACAGCTGGATCCCCAGGTAGCCTGTCCCCCTTACTCCTCCTCCTCATCCACCATCTCTTCCTCCTCGCTGTTCACAGCAAAGACTTGTGGCTCAGTCTCCTTCGAAGTATCCGTGGTGCTGTGGGGGTGTTGACGGGGTCTCTACCCAGTATGGCCTGCAGCTCTTTGTAAAAGTGGCAGGTTTGCAGCTCATCACCAGATCGATTGTTGGTCTCCCTGACCTTCTGGTACGCCTGCTGCAGCTCCTTGGCTTTCATGGGGCACTGCTGCTGATCCCTGTCAGACCCTTTCTCCTGCATCTCCTGTGCAATCTGCTTGTAGATGTTGTCATTTCTATGGCTGGTTCAGAGCTGTTCCTGCACAGCCTCTTCTCCCCACAGACACAGGAGATCCAATAATCTCCTGTCTACTCCAGGCAGGAGTGCCACTGGAGCATGTAGCTGACATAGTCCTTTGGGCAGTTGCACTCAACAATGAAGAGCTGCTAGGTGTGTTTGCCAAGCCAGGCAATCAGGAAAAGGAATTTTAAAATTTCACATGGTTTTAAAGGGAAGGTAGTTTCTGGTCTCTGTGACCCCTGGACAGTAGAGTTCACAATGGTGACCAAACCAGTCAGTGTGGGGCATTGTGAGACAGCTTTTGGAGGATATTTAGGGTCCACATAAGTATCACAGTGTCTACACTCACACTGTGTTGAATTGTGTACATCAACCATGGCTCTACACTGCTCAGGGAGGTGGTGTTACTATGTTGGCGTATGAGGCACTTACAGTGGTGGGAAACCAATTTAAGTGTAGACACATGCACAACTAGGTCAACATAAGCTGCCTTGTGTCAACCTAACTTTGTAGAGTAGACCAGGTCTTTTGTCCTCTGTAATGTTCCACACTAGTCTGCCTGGTGTCGATGGGCCTTCCTTGTTGGGTAGGATATAACACCAATTGGAGACCAGTATTTCACACTTGTTCATGTCTCTCTCCTGTCTGGTGATTTACACTGTTACAGGTTTCAGAGTAGCAGCCATGTTAGTCTGTATCCGCAAAAAGAACAGGAGTACTTGTGGCACCTTAGAGACTAAGTGGGCTGTAGTCCACGAAAGCTTATGCTCTAATAAATTTGTTAGTCTCTAAGGTGCCACAAGTACTCCTGTTCTTTTTACACTGTTACAGAGGCATACAGTGCAAATGCTCAGATATTACCTTATAACATAAGATACAAATATTATAAGTGAGATTAATGCATGCAGCAATTTACAAGTATTCAGTAAAGCCTAAATACTAAACACATTCTTATAATTGTAATACCAGTTTTAACAATACTAACACACATGCGAGCCAGACTGGTTCCAGCGTTGTATTTGTCAGTATTCAGTTGAGGCATGGGGACCTTGGCATGCCATTATCGCAGTAAGACCCTAGTGAGGTCGATATTGCAGAACCATGTGAGAATTCACAGATCCATAAGCTAAATGGGGGGAGGGATAGCTCAGTGGTTTGAGCATTGGCCTGCTAAACCCAGGGTTGTGAGTTCAATCCTTGAGGGGGCCACTTAGGAATCTAGGGCAAAATCAGTACTTGGTCCTGCCAGTAAAGGCAGGGGGCTGGACTCAATGACCTTTCAGGGTCCCTTCCAGCTCTATGAGGTAGGTATATCTCCATATATTTAAATAGTGTATTTGTGATGATGTGGTATACAGATTTTATCTGCATGAGTTTGGGCTAAGTCCATTACTCATTATTGGTGGAGCCAGGAATCAGTTATGTAAGTCAGACTAAAGAAGGACAGTTGGGATCTTGGTAACCAATGATCTGATCCAGTGCCCATTTATGTCAATGGAAAGATTCCCATTGAGTTCAATGGGTGCTGAATCAGGCTGTTAGGCACCTGCTTTAACAGATGGTGTAATACAAAAAGAAGTCCTAAAAATATTTTTTACATCTCCCCAAAAACAAACCTAATATACATTCCTGTTACATACATAGCATGTAGAGAATACACACATTGATGCACCCTATAAAGGCTTTTGTCAACACTCATCTGCACAACTCATTTGTGGCCTCATCTCAAATTTATGTTAATAAAACCTTTATACTACTCTTCACCTGCATGTCTTCTCTCTCCCTTCCTTCCTTCCTCTCCCCCTCCCCGCCCCCCGAGTAATAAATCATTCTTTTGAGGATTTCTCTTCTCAGGCTGTGTGAAAATAACTCTGGGAAGGGAGAGAGAGAGAATTTAATTTCAAAAAGCATATGATTATGTAAGCACCCGGTATTTTGATGTGGGATAGTAACTGGCAGTTGATGTAAGTCTCACAAGGAAATTTCTCCGTACTCTGCATACAAAATGTCACAGCAGTGGAAATCTTGGACCCAGATTTTCAGTAATGTTACAGAGTTCATTCACTTGGATTAAAGAAGTCATATTTTTTTCAACCATGAAATTTTGTCCTGTGAATAGAGATTACACAAAGAGGGAGCAAATATGTTCATAAATGAATAATCAGATATTGTCTGAGTTATTTGGGCCAATTATATTCATTTTGATGGTAATGTACATCATTCTGAAAGCTTTACGGTAATGTATGTAATTCTGAAAAAGACCGGATTAAAAGAAGGGAAAAGAGACATTAACTTTAAATGCACAGCATTTGCAAAACACGTTGTGGTTATAATATAGTTGTTTTTGCACCTTTCATCTCCACTAACAGATTGTGTATATCCTTGCTGTGTTGCCTTAGGGGCAGAGATGAAGGCATATTTTGTCAGCTGAACTCAGTCAATGACCTTGACATCAGAGCCAGAGCTAGGCTGTGAGTTTGCATTATCACTCTTTAGATGGATTCTTTTTAGGAATGTGAAAGGGCATCCACATTAGCGAGAAGGAGAGGAGAAAGATAATTCCAAATGAATTAAGTCTCTTATGTAATACAAATACTGATTATAGCCTCTTCTGCAAGCTACTAGTCAAATATTTAAATGCAAGTATTAATTACATATTGAGATTAGCTATTTAAGAAGCTTTTCCTTTAATTTAAGAGCCTCCACTTTTACTCCCTTTTAGTATTTGTGACACACAGTTTATAGGGTTAATGTAACAATCTTAACACGGGTTAAGGGACAACTTAACTGTATTGTCCATAGGGCCAACCTGCTGCACGACAGCGGGAGGAACAGGCTGGAGGGAGCAGGCTGGGAGTGGCTGTGGAGAGAAGGCTGGGCAGCTTGGGAGCTGGGCCAGAAGGCTGAGGGCTGGGCTGAGGAGCAGCCTGTTGCTATTAGGAGGCCAGTGGAAGCCACAGCTCATGGATACTCGGGAATGGGCTGCGAACAGGACGGCCATGTGGATGGGCCTGAACAAGATCACAGCTAACAGACAAGAGGACTGAGCTCAGGCTGGGGGATCTGCAGGCCAGTGTGTGATTGCCTCTGGGAGAGGAGTGGCCTGGAGGCTGTATCTCTGCCACCAGGTCTGAAGAGCCCAGCCCAGCCTCGGTACCCTGGTACTAGATTCCCTCAGAGGCTGATTTAGGAACTGTTGTTTTTGTTTGTTAAATGAACTGCAGCTGGGGTACCTACATTGTTTATTTCTGGAAGCCCTAGTAAGGTAGCCTTTGTTCATACATTGGGCTCTGTGAATGACTAGAGGACCCACCAAGGGCTAGAGCCAATACAGCCCCATGCTTGAAACACCTATAGCACTTGACTCTGAGTGTGTGGTACACCCAGCATGCTACCAGACCTCAGTAAGGACTGGGGTACTCTCACATGCACAATGACACCCTGCAGTGGGGTTGCTTACATTAATCACTCAAAAAGTCCATGACTTCTCCTATCTTCACCATCCACAGCATCATCATTTGGAAAGATGAGGACCTAGCAGCAGTACTAAAGGGACAGTGGCCTCAAAATTATGAGATGGCCAGAAATCCATGAGAAAATACATCAGGGAGGGACCTCCAGATCTGAGCAGTCCCACTTCTGCACAATTGTCTTGGTAGCTATGCTACTATTGGCTGCCCTGGAGAATGCATGAATGTGACCTCCCCAATGGGGGTGTGTGTATGTGTGTGTGTGAGACAAAGAATTTAACAAGAGTTAATTTTGCTCCGTATAGAGTCATATTACTTTTTCATGTAACAAGGCACTCTACACCCTACTGGAAATGAGTGGATCTGGATTAGGAGGCTGGGTTGGGAGGTGAGCCATAAGAAGCAATTGTTCTTAAAGTGCCATCCTACTCTGGAAAGGAACTGTAAAAATGGTGCCTCTAATCAACAGATCTGTTCTGGGTATTCAGAGTCCTCTGTTCTGACTTTAGTGATAAAATCAAGTTTTTACTGCTTTTTTTGCTTCTTTGCTTCTGTTAACCCTGCAGAACCACTTCAACTAAGAAATGAATAGGCTGGATTTTGTTCCTTGTTGTGCATTAGAAGAATTGTGTGCTATGAACTGAAGACAGTGGGGTTTCATGGTGTCACTGAAAGCCTATTTTGGCCTTTATTACTGGTGATGGTGCAGAAGAAGGAATAAGCTCATCTTGACTCTCAGATTACAGATTGAGTTTGCAGGGCTGGCAGTTAGAAAAAAGTCATTTAGATAGATATTTAAACTATTTGTATTGTATTTTAACAACATCATCAATATGACATTAACAATACAACTATCACAGAGTTTTATGTCTAGTGCAGGTGTTACAGGTTTGGCGCATTTGCTCCCATCTAAAGGATAGTCAAGCCATTTTTAAAAAGGACCATATGAAGGAAGTAAATCATTCTGCAGTTCATAATTCAAGGCCAGATTCTAATATCGTTAGAATATTAGTACCCTACTCCATAACTAGTCCCAATGAAGTCAGTGGGACTAGCCCTGGAGTGAGGTGCTCTGCAACTTGAGTAAGAGTATCAGAATCTGGCCTTCAATGGCTATTTCATAATTCAGTGACACTGACACGGCCAACAGGTATAGCACAGGTCCCAAAGGAGGAACACAAGAATAATAGAAGTCAGGGAAATTCCTCATGATGTGGAAACAAATTCCTTTCCAAAAATAACAGCCATTGTCTTCAGTTTGAGGACTTAGCAGTACATGAGCTAACATCAAGCTTGGGTGGGATTTAAATTTAGCATCAGGCTATTTGAGAGGTAAGGACTAAATGATAGAAGTAAAACATAATGTGATGCTCTTCCCCCATTATAAAGGTACACTAGCTTTGGAACAGAATTAATATTTCACCTTTCTTTGTTTTAAATCAAGTCGGGTACAGAACTAAATGGCCCAACAATTTGAAGGCAGGCCAGTAAGGGGAGCTCTTACCAAAATTTAAAACTAAACTTTTAAAAGCTGCCACAGCATAGTTAATGTTTGGGTCACAGATCTATCATGCTTTGGAACATACATATCGTTTCCTCTTTGGATCTGCATTACCATGAAAACAAATATTCTTACTTCACAGTATCCTTCTAAAAAGATGTTTGCAGCAGCTCATTTTGGGGCCAGATACACAGAACCCTAGAATTTGTTAGGCAATTGAGTAGTGTTATTTCTTTTTATGGGGGGTCCAGGTACTGGGCAGCACTTGGGTTTTGATTTTTCTTACACTTTGAAACAGGCCTGGAGATTAGAGCAGCATTCCATTTTGGGGCATCGAGTAGTTCAGGCTGCACCCACTATGGCCCCGCCAATTCTCAACCCACTCCTAGTTTAGGGGTGTAATAAGCAATAGAAGAGTAACTGAAAAAGGATGCTGGGGAGAAATATAACGTCTCACATTGCATTTGACTATGTGATAAGTAAGCTTAAGTGCCAATAGGGTTATGTTAGCCCCATTAAACCAGTTTGTCCTAGGGTGACCAGACAGCAAGTGTGAAAAATCAGGACAGGGGGTGGGGGGTAATAGGAACCTATATAAGAGAGAGACCCAGAAATTGGGACTATCCCTATAAAATCGGGACATCTGGTCACCCTAGTTTGTCCCTAAATCTGAGCCACATGCTATCCTGCTGCAGACTGGAGGCTAAAACATGCACCCCAACTCCATGAATTAATACTTACAGGAAAGGGGTGTGGTTAATTAATCAAGTGGATATACAGGATCCATGAGGCATTCCAAGTACAGAACTCTGCTCTCCTAATATAACTGTCAGAGCGCCGCACCTCTCCAACAGCCTGGTTCCTTTAGGAGATGTTCTGCCATTTGTTCTGCCTGTGGGTCTGCTCCCCTAACCTCCACAGCACCTGCTGGGGGTGGGGTAGATTTCAGGAGGGCAACTATAATTGCTTCAATGAGCAGTGACTCCCCTGCAGATTTCTCTTTGGAAATTCACAATCTTATGGGGGTGCATGCCACTTAGGGGGGGCTGCTCCCCAACACACACAGGCTTATGCCATCACTGAGGAAGGGAGATGCATGCAGCAGGAGTCCATCTCCTTCTCTATTGCACATAGAGGTTTTTTTCAGCTTTATTTTCTTTCCCTCTGCACTGTGCAGTAAAAGCAAACATCTGATTCCCCATATGCCTAGAATGTTGCTAGTACTACTCAGAAGTGGGCCATGAAGAAAACCCACCACAAACAAACCAAAACCAAAAAGGAAATAGCTTTTCTATCCCTCCTGAAGTAAAGATAAAATCAACCATATTCCCCCAAACAAAGCTAAAATCAACCAACCACATAAGTTAAATGAATACTTGAAATTTAGTCTTTTTCTTCTTCATCGTCTTTTTAAAGTTCCGAATACTAAATCTGCCCCGGAGTCCCTCTGCCAATTTTAGTGATTCTATACTAACATTTTCCTATTTAAAAAAAAAAAACTTTTCTCCCGTGTTGCTGCGTGAAGGACTCACACAAACAAAAAAGGAAACTTAGTAACTCTGTGGGGGAAACAGTGAAGCTACCAACAAAGTGCTGTCAAATTACCAAAGTAAACAGAACGGAAATATAGAATAATCTTGTTTCTCTCAAAGCTTTAGTAAACCTGGACGTCACCTGCAATGATTCAGGAAGAAATGTCATTTTCAAGTTAAGTGTCTCTTTAATAAAGAGATACAGGCACGTACATACACATGCAGGAATGTGCTCATACACACAAGAAAAAACCAAAACGCTTCTCAGGTAACTGATTAGCCATAAGACAAGTGTGCCTCAGGAAAACCATGACACACAAAATATCTAGAGGAATGTAGATCAAAGGAGTTGGCTCTCACAGCTATACTATTGTTCACTTTACCAATACAGCTATAGATGACCCAGGGGCAAATTGCAAAATACCCTTCAGGGTCAAGGCGCTGACTTTCATTTTTCCATGTGGGAGCTCCACCCCTGCTCCACACTGAGGCCCTGCCCCCACTCTATTCCCTCCCCTGAGGCCCCGCCCTCACTCCGCTTCTTCCTGCCCCTGCTCCACCCCATCCCCTGAGTGCCCTCCGCCAAACAGCTGATCAGTGGGTGGCTGGTGGGTGCTGAGCACCCACTATTTTTTTCCATGAGTGCTCCAGCCCTGGAGCACCCACGGAGTCAGTGCTTATGTTCAGGGTTTTGCTTGCCTTAGCAGTTGTGAGCAGGTCACTCACAGATATGGAGGTGTTGTTACAAACGTGTGTGATGGTGGTTTAGCTGGCACCATGTCTGTAGTGTTTGGCTAGTGAATTAAACACATAAACCACTGCAGTTTATAAAGAAAGAGGACTCTGATTAGTTTTCCTATCATTTTTATTCTGAAAATGTAGTTATGATGTGTATGTGGGGGAGAATCAGGCCCAAGGCCTTAGATGATAAGCAAAAAGGTACAGAGTCGTTCATGTCTTGATCAAGATCTGAACAAATCTGTATCTTTTTACTTATCTGAAGAACTGGCCTGATTCTGATCTCACTTACACTAGTTTAAGACAAGAAGAACACCTCGGAAGTCAAGAGAGTTACAGCTATGACACCACTTTAAAATGAGAGGAGAATCTGGCTTATTCAGTTCCGCCTCCTCCTCATCTTCATGGCAAATCCCAAAAGACCGTGGCCTCCTTGCAGAGAAACAGCCATTTCTAGCTAGGTTCATAAGGTGATGTGGCTGGATATTCAGTTTAGGTCCATCACTTTTAGTTTAGGTCCATCACTGGTGATCTTATTGCATGACTGAAGCTTTTGGAAGCCAGCTGCATAGCAACATTTCTTGGTAAATACATTTCGGAATCAGTTGGTCTTCTATCCTAATAATATGTCCATACCAAGTAAGCCACTTCCAGTTCCTCACAGGGTATTTGAAATAGGCCCTGATCAGTCAGAAGTCACTTTAATCAATACACGAAGTACTGTGGCTGAATCTTTGTGTTAGCTAAACATATAACAAACTCAGGGAAGGGAATAGAAAGGACTGATGCTGCAAGAACTTTGAGTGTAACTATAAGAACCAGGATACAAGGAATTAATCTAAAACACTTAGATAGAATTTTGTCAAGTGGAATTTTTTCGTATACAGAGTACCAATGTTATATGAAATATATAACAAAAGCAAGCAATGGAAACAACTTGAGAGGCATGGTGTAGTGATTTGAGCCCAATACAAACAGTCAGAAATTTCAGAGATTTAAGCCTAACATCGATACGTGATCTATATGGCCTCAGACCAGTCACTTAGGCCAAAATTTTCAAAAGCGTTCACCAATTTTGTAGCCCCCAACTTGAGATACGTGGGACATGATTTTCAGAAGTGCTGAGCACCTGCTGCTCCCATGGACTTCAGCTGGAATTGGGGGTACCTGGCATTTCTACAAATCAGACCCCTGGTGTTGCAATTTGGGCACCTAGAAATTCATGCCCCCAAAATTGGTGGATACTTTCCAAGCTTTTGTCCTTATCTTCTTTGTCTTAGTTTCCTCATCTGTAAAATTGGAATGATATTCACCTACATTGCAGGCGTGTTGCGGTGATTCATTAGCTTATGTTTATCAAGTGCTATATCAATCCTCCTTATTTTAAGAAAATATATGTCTTAATGCTTATTATATGTCACTGAAGAGGTAAATGCAACTCCCTTATAAATATTGTTATTCATTATGTGAAGTGCTAAGTGATTATTTAAATAAAGCAATCATATAATATCTGTTACATAACAAATGTTCAGAACACAGATAAAAATGCTAAGTTATTAATTCTGATTTCTTACAGATGGTGATGATGCACCAAGAAAAATCATTAAACAGTCTAAAACACACAAAGCAGATATTAAGAAAGACAAGTAATTAAGGATCTTGCTCCTGCAAATGCTGACCTTATTACCAAGGGCAGTGCTTACTACTGTGAGCTGTTCCATTACCTTCAAGAGGTGACAATTTAGTTAGGCCCCACATTTGCAGTTGTTTGTAAAATGTAGTTTGTTCCCTCTGGAGAGAAAATGTCAAAATCCCTGTCCCTTTTGTTGTTATGGGAAGTCACACAGCTTAACCAATAATTATGGAAATCTGTTGTTTTTTTACATTAAAATGATATTTCAGTATTAGGAGCTCTTTACTTATTTAAAAAAACAAAACCAAAAACAAGTATCTCTTTAGGTTAAAGTGAGGCAGTATAATCTAGTGGAGAGAGCACTAGACTAGAAGTCAAGAGTCCCAGGTTTTATTCCTGAATCAGCTACTGGCCTGCTGTGTGACTTCAGGCAAGTAATTTCACCTCTCTGTCCCTCAGTTTCCCCATCTGTAAAGGGGGATAAGACTATTTACCTTGCTTTGTCATGTGCTTTGAGATCTACAGATGAAAAGTGGTATATAACAAGCTAAGTATTATTAGGATTAAAATAACTGAAAAGCATGCTCAAAAGCATACTAAGAATTCTAAAAATAGATCACTTGTTCCAAAGGGATTACAAATCAGTGTGAAATGTTTCTCAGAGTATTATTTCAAAGCCAGTATCTGCGGGGGGTTTCAGTGTTATTTGGATCTAAAGGAATAGCAATATCATGCATGCATTTTTTTTAAATTTAACTCTGTTTGAGCTGGACCCAGCTCCCATTTAAATCACTGGGAAAACACTCAACACTTTGATAAGAGGAGGATTGAGCCCTTTCTTTGTATTCTCTCTGAATAAAGGAAAAGCAATGTGAGTCTGTCCTCACTGAAATGAAAGCATCCTCTTGATAACAAGTAATTAAATGCTCTGGTTCTTCATAACAGACATATGAAAATACTCCATATAAATAGCAGAAGTCAATCCTAAAAGACCTGTTTGTAGAAGGCCTTGCTAATGCTTTGTCACATGCATTTATAACAAACTCACTCCTGTCAATCATACATGCTCTTGTGCATGCGTGACACCACATCCTGACCTAGGCACAGTTCTGATTGACAACATAGAAGTACAACAGGAACAGTTATTAAATAGGCCTCAATTAAAAGGAGGGATTTATTCCCCACAAATTCCTCCTTTTAATTGAGGCCTATTTAATAACTGTTCCAGTCTTTCCAAACTAGCTTGGGTAGAAGCACTGCAGAGGTAGCATCTCTTCCAATTAAGATGGAATCTGGAGGAACATTTCTCATCAACCACAGGGATTATAACCATAACATAGGCTTAAAGGTGATGGGGTTTTTGAGGAGGGGCAAATGTGAAGAATCAAGGCACTAGGAGGGGCAATCAGGACTCATATCTGGGTATTCTTTTGTTTGTTTCTAATACAGGATACTAATAATCTAGTATAAACTAATATACTAATAAACTAATATAATAATCTAATAAACTAATATGTGGGAAGACTTGCACTTCCTACAATATGCTTTTAAGTTTTCAAATTAAGATGCTGTACCAATGCAAAATATTATTATTCTTAGGTGGGTGAGAAGACTTAAATATTTGACTTTGTGCCTCATAAGACCCCCAGAGTATGCGGGGATCCTGATATAATTATATGATTGCTGAAGTGTACAGGTTTTTATGCGAATGATCGATAAAAAACATTTCATATTATAACATGTAGACCTCCATATTAGAAAACACAACAAACATGCAGCATTGTAATGCAAGGAGCATTCATTTGGGGTTCTGGTGGCAAACCACTTCCAAGGTTTTAGACAGCAGAACAGCTCTGTTGGATTGAAACCTTGATTTGCTTGATGGTTTATCTCTTATTCTTTCATATTCTTTAATGTCTCCCTCTTTATTTTTGCATTTGAGTATTGTCTCCATTGCAGTTTGGGCAAAAGATTCATTTATGCTTTTTGCTTTGCAGCCTTCTTGCCTGAACTGCTCATGAGATCACACTTTGATATGATAAGAGGTTTTGCAAAATCTATAAATATGGTATGGGTCTCTGTAGACCTAAGCTAAAAAAGACACAAGTTTAGCACAACCATTACAGCACTTGTCCTAAAAGCCTAGGGACCCTGGTACTTTTCCAGCCAGTGCCACTATTTATTTTAACATTACAAAATGGGTTCTATTGAGACAGATTGTTAGTTATAATTTTTATTATTGCTATTTTTGTATTGCAGGAGATCCAAAGCCCCCAGTGGGATCAAGGCCCTGCTTTATACAAACGCAGAGTAAGAAATGGACGTGCAATCAGACTAGACAAAAACAGACTGATGAGGGAGAGTGAAGGGTGGGGAGCAGCCTGGGTACAGACAAATTGATCAAGGTGGGAGCATGATGGGGCAGGAGGGGTTGAGTGAGAAAGAGCAAGAGTGGCAAAAAGAAAGGAAGGGGAATGTGAAGTCCTGTAGGACTGGGAGATGGGACAAGGGAAGAAGTGAGAAGGGGATACGTAGGGCAGGGAGAGTGGCACCAGAATGTCAGCGAGGGAAGCGGTTGGAGCAAACAGCCAATCACCTGGAAGGGACAAAGGGAACCAGCTAGGCCTCTTCTTGCCCTGCTGCTCCCCTCAACTATTGCTGGTGAAGTCCACCTGCTCCTAGGGGCCAGAACCAGGAAGCCCTATTCTACTTCTCTTGCCCTTCCCTCCACCCATTTATGGGAGGTGGGGGAGAGTTGCTGGGCCTGCAGCATCTGGAGGGATGTGTCCAGTTTGTCTGTGTGTATTAATACTGAATAACTCACTAGTTAGCTAAGCTCTCTCAGGTGTACAGACCAAGATATCAGGGAGAAAGACGTCAGAGGGGAAATAATGTAGCGTTAGGGTGTCAAAATTATTAAAATATTATGCAAGATAATCAGCCATTACAAAAAGTTTTGAAGGGCTGGGAACCTAGACAGAAGGGTGGGGGAGGCTCCTAGCCCACCAGATTTCACACTGTGGGACAGCCCATGTCCAATATGCTCCTAGTACTGTCCTGAAAGGTGAACGTCTTGTGCCTTTTGTTACTCAGTTATGATATCTAAAGATGGTCTCACTCATTTTCTGCTTTTTTTTTTTAACTTGAGAAATACTAGGAATACTCTGCTTTTACTTCCCTGTTCTTTCTGGAGAACCCTCTAGAGGTCTAGAGAACTAGACTGGAATAATGACCTTACTACAGGCTGACACTCAATCTGCAGTTTTCCCAGCCCTCAGCTGCTGGGTAATGGATGTTGAGTCAGACTTGATTTAAAACTCTTTGACTATTTGTTTTTGTTAAAACCACTTTAACTCTGACTCTAACAGGTTTTGACACAAACAAAATCAGAACTGGTAGGCACTACTCAATGTAAGGGTATCAGAATCTGGTCCCAAAAGGGGATTAAACAGAGGTAAGGATTCTCCCTTGTGCTGTGTAAAGGGGTCATGAGAGTCCCAGATCTGCTAGGGGAGAATTCCCTCAGCACTAGAACCAAGCAAGACAGCCACAGTCTTTCAAAGAAACCCTCTTCAAGTCGTGGCGTGGGGTGCGTGCTCGGAACAGGAGGGGGTAGGGCCACAGAGCAATCCTGGGCAGCTCTGCCACCCATAGGCTGCTTAGATGGGCTCCTATAAGTTAGGCAGCTCACTGAGGGTCTGTGTCCCCTCAAAAAGAAACAAGAATTGCAAATAGACCTCTTTCCCCAAACCATGAGTTTTATCCTTGTCTTCTAAGAGGCTCAGAACAAAATATCATGCAGAATGTAATTCAACATCCTGTTTCCCCTCTACTGAAGGCTGGGAGCCAGCAGCTCAGGTTTCTGGTTATTGTGACAGTACCATCCTGATTCAGTCCTCGAAGAGGTCATCTGAAAAAAGCACAAGAATCAAGACCTGCTCATTCTGATATTTTAAAAAAAAAAAGAAAACCAGCAGAAAAAAAGTCTGTTTAAAAAAACAAAAGCATTGAGGCAGTTTGTAATACCTCGTAAACAAGCAATAATGGGTACAAAGATTTTCCTTTGCAGTGCACCTTTAGCCTGAATCAAGAGCAAATAATTTTTTCTATTACACATAAATAAACATATAATTTTAATTCTTTATGCTTTTTAAAAATAAAATTTGCTGAGATTTCTGATGCTAAGGCCCCAATTCTTGCAAACATTTAGGCATGTATAACTTCATGCATTTTAGTAGTCCCACTGAAATCAAGTCAAATTACTTCTGTGCTTATGTCTTTGCATAACTGGGGCCTAAGTGTAGCCATAGCTACATGACAATGTTGAACTTGTTTCCTTCAACTGCTTTTGAGTTATTTAACCACAAGAAATCATGGCATTTTGACAGTGGGAAAGTGTCTTTTTTGCCTTCATAACTCAAGAATGGATTTATCTTAATCATCTCAACCAGTTTAGCTCCATCTTAAATGAAATCACCTTTGGGCTAAGATAAAGCATGAAAAGCTCTATCCCTAAACAGGACATTTTGGAGAAAGATATGAATGAAATCTGGGGGAGGAGGGGTGGCAGTTAGAATGGAGCCTTAATTGTAGTGTTCACTGTGAGAAGGAAAATAAACCTGAGGTTAGAGTCTCAGAGGACACCCCTCCATTACTGTATGACATGGGACAAAAAAGTCAGTCTGCAATCTCTGTATTAGGTAAAAGACTTCACCTATAAAATCAAATTTTCATTGGAAAAAAGACCACATACAGCTCTCAGCTCTCCAGCATCTGGAAGTTGATGCCTGTAAACTCACTCTGTTGCCTTTTGAAACAAGCCAATCACCTGCATTTGGAGGGTCAGCAGGACCTGTGTTCTGGTCTCCATCCTGAGAGGACTAATCTGGTGCTCTAGAAATGAGCAATGGGAAGAGCAAGAGAGAGAATGAATGGGGAAGCAAACAGTAAAAGAAGAAATGAGGAAAAAGGCCAAGTCTGAAATTAAAAATGCCTTGAGGAGAGAGAGGGTCAGAGAGGAAAGAGAAATGTCCCAGCTATGAAGTAGGTGAGTGGGAACTATAAAGAGGATGCTGATTCTTATTTTAATGTTCTTTTTGGAAAAGGGAAGACTTGCACATGCAAAAATGCACCAGGGATGCTGGAACAATGTTTATAATAAGTAGGGTGACCAGATAGCAAATGTGAAAAATCGGGACGGGGATGGGGGGTAATAGGAGCCTACATAAGAAAAAGACCCCAAAATTGGGACTGTCCCTATAAAATCGGGACATCTGGTCACACTAATAGTGAGGGTGCTGCTGAGGGAAACTATGTATTTGGTGTTTTTTATTACTATGTCAAGCTAGGGGGTGCGGCAGCACACCCAGCACCCCTAGTTCCAGAACTACTGCACAACTGCACTTGTGCAAATGGGTTTTGTTATCTGATGTCATGCCCTGTTATAGTAACTGCACTATCACAGGGTGAGCTGGCCCCTATGATTAGATTCTTTCTCAACGTGCGTGGGCCATGCGATGGGAGAGCATGTGAGTGAGATCCAGGCCTGCTGGGAAATATGAGAGTAGCCTGTGTACAGTCAGGAGGGGAGGTTCAAAGGTGTGTGATGGCTGTTTGGGCAAGCTATTACATAGAAGTGGAGTAGGGAAGCCAAAGCTGGGATGGAGCACTTCAGCATCCAAGCTTGGGAACAGCAAAGAAGCCTGGACTGGCAAGTTGGAAAGGGTGTTCCTAACTTGGGGAAGCCACAAGATGGCTGCCATAGGAAAAGACAGGATGAGAACTTGGGTGACTAAGGATGTGTCTATGCAGCAAGCTGGAGGTGTAAATTCCAGTTTGAGGAGACATACTCTAGCTCTGGTCCACCTAGCATGCCAAAAGTAGTGCAGCTGTGTCAGGAGAGGCTTGTTACCCCAAGTACACACCTGTCCAAGATGCTAGGTACATACTCAGGGGTGATAGCACCAACACAGCTACACTAATTTTAGCATGTTAGTGGATCAGAGTTAGCAAAGGTATGTCACCTCAAGATGGAATTTACACTTCCAGCTCAAAGACAGACACACACTAGATTGGGTAGTCCAATAATACAGGATCCTAGGGCTGGTGGCCAGTAGTGGAAGGAGGATGTGGGAACCCCCTTGTGCTGCCACCTTGTGAGCTGGGGCAGCAGCCCTGTTAAAAAGAGGAAGGAATTATTTGGAGCCCAGGAGGGCTGGGAAACTGTAGCCTGGGGAAAGGTGAGGGCTTGTAGTCCCTGGAGAGAGGGGAAGATGAACAGGCCCTTGATGGAGGACTGGGATGCCTGTTGACAAGGGGCAGGATAAACTGTGTTAACGTCATTTTGGTCTTTGTTTGGGACTTCTATTTATGCTCTGAAAAGGGTGAACTTTACTACTTAGCTGGAACATTAAATCGTCTCAGTGCCAGCAAAGCACTGAAGATTCTGACATAAGAGCACCAGAGGGGCCTATTAGTCTGGAATGGAGAGGCCAAGCGATGGGTAAATTGAGGCTGTGGCAGAATGAGATCCCACACCAGGTAAACCACTGCTACATGAGTCGGATTTTGAGCAGATTTTATGAGGTGTGGTGGCTGAGTGATTAAGATGCTGGGCTACAATGCTGAAGGTCAGCATTTGCATCTTGCTTGATCTTGCATTAAAAGGCCATTTCCAGTTCACCCAGCTGCAAAATGGGTACCTGATCCTTTGGGTTAGGGCATTCAAACGAGGTTGGATGTGATGCTGTCCGTATCACTTCCTTGTTTACTGTGGCTATGAAACTGACATGCCTGAACGATGTCAGCTTGATGAACCATTGGTTCAGGGGAACTTTGACTTGTGCTGTGTGTGCAAGGAGATCTCTGCCTCTTGTGTGTGGCCCACACAAAGGCCAGGCATAGCTGTAGACCCTGCCTTTAGAAGGATATTGCTCACACTCCAAACCCAGCCCACAAAGTGGACTAGAGCAACTATGCTGCACTCCATTAAATGCATGTAGCAGTGCTGGTGTCACTAGGCATCACCCTAGGTAACTCGGGGAGGGGGGTGGGTGGAAGACCACGAGAGTCGATGAAGCCCCCCCGCTCTAGGCCAAAGTGAACCAAAGCCCCTGCATGTTAAACTTTACTAACCTCACAGGCCAGCAGCTGGGAAGCGGTAGTGATAAGGGAAACCTACATGCTTTTAGTTGAAGGACAAGATTACTTGCAGAAAGGAACAGTGCAAACAAGCTGCACAGCCAAGGTCGTTTAATGTAACGCTGCAAAGGAAGGAAGAGGGAGGAAGTGGGGGAGGTAGGAAAGGGAAAAAAAAGAATAAAAAGGAAAAAAACGCTTGTATCAGTGCGCTTGATTTGAGACGTTCTGGTCTCCTAGTGCCTATTCAGAGCTCTTGAATAAACTTTGTCTGCTTCTCCACCCTGGTGTGTTCATTGGCGTGAAGCACACCGGGCAACGAACCTTGCAGTTGCCCCCTCGGGCCCTCTCTGCTGGCAACAGCAGTGGGTGCATTCCTACTGCATGCTGGGGAGCTCTAGGAGGTATTCTGTTTCCCTAGGGCTGAGCTCCTCCTAGAGTTTCCTCTGAGGCAGTATGGCTTCACGCTGTCTCTGTGCCAACTATGCCTTAAAGACACAATTAAGCCCTAAATGATTTACTTTGTTGCCTCCAGCATGTAATCATAGTCCATGCAATAACTGTGATCATGTCACCTTGTGTTTATGCTCCTGTCAGCTCTCCCCAGCTAAGCAAGGTTGGAGTGGGTCAGTATTTGGACAAGAGACTGCCAAGAAACAGCTAAATAAGGCAGGAATTTGTGATGTTGACTCAATACATGGCATTCTTCCCTCTGAGTCACCACTGAACCAATGTGTTAGGCTGGTGAAAAGGACACTAGTACTGGAGGTGCTCTCCTGAGGGTAAAAAAGAAAACGAAAGTCCTGATCAAAAGTGTTCATTAAAGATCCCAGCATCCTTTTTGGAAGGGTAGGGTGTTATCTCATGTGTTCTTGACCTTAAAAACACAACATTATGATTGCTGAAAATTAGCTTATAAAAATTTTCCATAAATCTATAACATTTTATTAATGACTTTTTCTCTCCAGAGTTTGATTCAGGTAACTGATAAAAATGATGTTGCGCTTAAAAGAAACTTGCTGAAACATATCTAAAATAGCTTTAATATGAGACATAAACCAAATAATGATGGTGTGGTATGAAGATTTTATTGACACTCGTTTGCGGTAATCTACTCAACTAAGTTGTGGCTTTGTCAACTCTGAGAAATTTTTCAATGCCAAACCCATGCCAATAAAACTTTTAGACCACACTGCTCTATCATGTAGTAAATCATTATCTGAGGTCAGAATTATTGCCCTGGAGAAAGGGATTAATTACAGAGTCGTAGAAAAGGGGCAGTCAGTATTCTCTTGGGTTTTCTCTAAGACTTATAATTTATTTTTAACTTTAAAATATTTTTGGATGTGAATTATGTGCTCATTAAATGTACCTGTGCGACAACCCTCAAGACACACAAGTCTCCAGTTTAGCCACAAAACAGGTACAACAAAGGCAGTAGTACAAGGCTCTTTTACCAACTTCGCAATGTTTCCCCAATGGTGACCTGGCTTTGTGCTTACAGAATGAGGGAGCAGTGTTGCTCTCTAGTGACTGGCCTACAGAACAGTTTAGAGACCATACTGGTACTACCTAACACAGACGGCTACTTCAGGTTTTCGCTCAAGTGGTAGAGCCTTGTAATGTGGAAACGGAGGGACCTGGCTTCTAGTTCCAGGTACACGCTATGGAGTGATTTTATCTGGTTGCAACATGGATTTATTATACTGTTAGGACCAGCTTATTCTTCATTCACCTTCAGTCCTTGGCCACTTCTATGTAACTACCTATTATAGATTATAAAGTCAGAAGGAACCATTGTGATCATCTAGTCCAGTGGTGCTCAAACTTTTCCAGTAGCGCCTCCTTTACCAGTAATGGAATCTTCCCGTGCCCCTGCCCCCATTACTGCACAGTTGGCTCAGTAGAAAAGATTGGACTGATGGCAGAGCTGGGGGCAGAACGGGGGATAGGGGAGGAGCTGGGGCTAGAGGTAGAGTTGGCCTGGGGGTGGAGAGGAAATGAGGGCAGAGCTGGGCTGGGGGCGGAGCAGAGGGTGGAGCAGGGAGTGGAATGGAGCTGGGGTTGGGGCTGGAGCTGGGCTGGGGGTAGAGTGGGACTAGGTGGCACTCCCTCCCTGCCCCCCTGGGGGCTGGCCTGGCCCTTGTCGTGCAGCTTCCTGAATGTTCCTCCACACACCCCTCTGGGTAGCTTGCCCCAGTTTGGAGACCACTGATCTAGTCTGATCTCCTGTATAACACAGGTCATAAGATTTCTCCAAAATAATTCTTGTTGAACTAGAGCATATCCTTTTAGAAAAAAAAAATCGATTTAAACATTTCTAGTGATGGAGAATCCACTCCAGCCCTTGAAAAATTGTTCCACTTGTTAATTACCTTAACTGTTAAAAATTTTAGACTTATTTCTGGTCTTATTTCTTATTTCAGCTTCCAGTCATTGGATCTTGTTATATGTTTGTCTTCTAGATTGAAAAGCCCTCTATTATCAAATTTCTGTTTCCCAGGTAGGTACTTAAAGAATGATCAAGTCACCTTTAACCTTCTCTTTGTTAAATAATAGATTGAGCTCCTTGAATCTATCACTATAAGGCATGTTTTCCCATCCTTTAATCATTCTCCTGGATCTTCTCTAAATCCTTTCTAATTTATCAACATCCCTCGAACTGTGGACACCAAAATTGGGCACAATATTCCAGAAGCAGCCAGACCAGTGCCAAATACAGAGGTAATACAGGTCTGTCGCATCTTAGGCGCATTTAACATGCGCAATTTCAGCTTTACGCGGTCAGCAAAAACAAAACAAAAAAACCCAAAAAAGAGAAAAATAACAATTTAAATACTATTTCTGTAGTGTGGGCGATTCTGCCCGCCATTACACTCAATGTAATTTTGACTATACGCGATTTTCACTTTAGGCGCTGACTGCGGAACGTAACCCCAGCGTAAGATGAGACAGACCTGTACAATCTCCCATTTCAGGGGTTCTTAACCTTTTTCTTTCTGAGGCCCCCTGCAACATGCTATAAAAATTCTATGGCCCACCTGTGCCACAACAACTGTTTTTCTGCATATGCAGTAGATTAAAAACCAGGACTGGCATTAGGGAGTAGCAAACAGGGCAATTCCCCAGTGCCCCATGCCACAGGGGGCCCTGCAAAGCTAAGTTGCTCAGGCTTTAGCTTTCAGCTCCAGGTGGCAGGGCTTGGGCCTTGGCTTTCTGCCCTGGGCCCCAGAGTGTCTATCGCCAGCCCTGCTCTCTGGTTTATTTTGGCAGACCCCCTGAAACCTGCTGGCGGCCCCCCAAGGGGCCCCGGACACCTGGTTGAGAACCGCTGTCCTACTTGATACTCCCATTTTACATCCAAGGATCACACTTGCTCTGTTAGCTACAGTTTTTCACTGGGAGCTCATGTTCAGCTGATTATTCACCATGACACCCAAGTCCCTTTCAGAGTCACTGCATCCCAGGGCAGAGTCCTCCATCCTGTAAGGATAGTCTGCATTCTTTGTTCCTAGATGTATTTATCTAGATCAGTGGTTCTGAAACTTATTTGATTGTGTCCCCCTTCTTTGTGTTTTGAGTCACTTTCGTGTTCCCCCCAAAGTACATATACCACTGCCCAGCTGTGAAGGTAGAGTGGAGAGCAGCAACTGCTGGCTGGGCACCCCAGCTCTGAAAGCAGTGCCGTGCTAGCAGCAGCACGGACGTAAGGGTGGCAATATGAAAATTGATATTTGTGCCCAAATGCCACCCTTCTGTTCTGCTGCTGCAACCCCGGGGCTGACAGCTGGAGCCTCACTGCCGCCTCCTGGTGAGGGATCGAAGGAAGGGGGAGAGGAGAGCCCGAGCTTGGTCTGCCTCCAGGTGAGGGATTTGGGGGGAGGAGAGCCCGAGCCTGGGCAGCAGGGCTCCGGCTGTCAGACCCTGGGTGGCGGGACTCTGGCTGTCCCATTTATCCCATGTCCCCACCTCTCGAGTGCGCACGGCCCTTCAACATAAGCCACAGCCACCTGGGCCTGACAGCTAGAGCTCTTAAAAAAAAAAAAAAAAAAGCACAAAGCTTGCGCCTCCCTTGACACATTCCCGCGCTTCCCTTGGGAGATCCGCCCCATAGTTTGAGAACCACTGATCTAGATGTATTTGGCCGTATTAAAACATATATTGTTTGCTTGTGGCCAGTTTACCAAATAACCCAGCTTGCTCTGTATCAGTGATCTGTTCTCTTCATTATTTACCACTCCCCAAGTCTGTGTCATCTGCACACTTGACAATGGTGGCTTTCATGAAGTGTGTACCTTGGAGGCCACCAACTCATTTCACAGAAGGCAAAGAACAGCTACCAGATAGTAACAACTTTTGGTAATGATTAAGCACCCAGCTACAACAGCTTCAAAAAAACAACTGAGGAAAGGCACCTGTTTACAGCACAGTTGTCCCCTGACCTGGTTATAACACTGTTAAAATGTGTAGGATTGAGAGGACTTGCAAACCAGGTTAGAACCTTATTCTTTTTGGTAAGCATTTCTATGTTTGTCATTTAGTATTGGACAATCCAACACGCCTTAATGAATGAAACTTTATGGTATCTCATAAACTAGGACAGTATTATTCCTGATGCCTATTGCACAAAAAGACTAAGTGATTTTCCCCAGGGAGTACAAGTATTTTGTAGCACACTGAGGAACATAACCCTGATCTCCTGCTAACAAGCACAGTTCTTCAATCACAGTACTATTTTTCCTCCTTTAGCAAGAGCTAAGGCTTTAGCCTATGTGGTGGTAAATCTCAAGCACAGGAAGTATGTCCTAATGAAAACTAGATATTCATCATAGGAACAGAACAAAAACATCTCTGACTAGCTCAAATACATACCACAGCTGGCATTAGTTCTGAAACTCTCTGGCTATTTGGATAAATCTCAGAAAAGTGGGAATTCAGGTCCCTTGCTCTAATATTTCCTTGCTTTCTGATTGCCTAGCTATTCTAGAACTCTGCAATTGGGGTGTACGCTCTCCTAGGATTCTCTACCAGCATTGCTTTCCTGGTTAGCTGACTCTTTAAATCGTGAACAGGGCCACCCAGAGGATTCAGGGGGCCTGGGGCAAAGCAATTTCAGGGGCCCCTTCCATAAAAAAAAGTTGTAATACTATAGAATACTATATTCTCGTGGGGGCCCCTGCGCAGCCCGGGGCAAATTGCCCCACTTGCCCCCACCTCTGGGCGGCCCTGATCGTGAAGACAGAAACAACTATAGCATTTAGGTCAGTGATACTCACGCTGAGGCTCACGAGCCACAAGTGGCTCTTTAATGTGTCTCCTGTGGTGGTTTGCAGCACATATTAAAACAGTATTATTTAATTATTATCCAATCAGGATACTTTCACTATGTTATTAACCAATTGTAGTTGATAAAATAATAATACTTGGTTGGTCATTTTGCTGTAAGAATTTCATATGAAATAGTATATATATATATATATATGTATATATATAAAATAATTGAAACAATGAATTCACACTACTGTGGCTCTTTTGGGTAATGTTGATTGCTAATCTGGGTCCTGAACCACGGAGGCCTGATCATCACTTATATAGGGAGTCTCTTTGACTCTAAGAGTTACAATTTGTTCTTCCCTCTCTTCAGCAAGAAAGTATTTAGCTCCTTTTTATGTTCTGGCTTTTTCTTGATCACCTCTGAGGAAGGGGCATATGTTCACAGTTTGGTTTCAGCAAATAGTTCAGATTCTGTCTACTAAACTACAGATTTTAAACCTGTTGTTATGAGCCCCGCCCCCTGCTTTTGTAGCAAAGAAGGGCCCTAACCTGGACACCAACTGCTGTCCTTGAGATGAAAGGCCCTGTGTCCGATTGCTAACTCTATTCTTTAAGTGCAAAGGTTATCTTCAGCAGTCATAATCTGCAGCGTTTCTGCCTCACAAGAGATAAGGGAAATGCCCCCTATTTCACAATCAAAATATTGATGAACCTGGACCTGGATAGATGCTGAGGGAAGGAGATTGCCTATGAAGGGTGTGTCCAACAGAAGAGTTGTTTACCTTTGCCTCTACACTGTAATCTTTTTGTCTGTGGGGAGGGAGGTTTGGAGAGAAACTGCTCACAGGCTTTTTCTCAAACGTTCCCCAAAAAAGTAGTTCCCAACTCTCTGGATAACTGTAGCAGGCTACCAGACCGAGGCCTCAACACGACCAGTCAGGGCCTTCCACTCAGGGCTTGTCTTCACTACTGTGCTACATCGGCGCAGCTCAGCTCAGCTGTGCCGATGTAGCATATTCGGTGAAGATGCGCTATGCTGATGGGAGAGCGCTCTCCCATCAACGTAACTACTCCACCTCAACGAGGGGTGGAATCTATGTCAGCAGGAGATGCTCTTCTGCTGGCATAGCGCGGTTTAGACATCGCTTTAAGATGATGATGTAACTTACCTTGCTCAGGGGGTGGGCTTTTTCACACCTGAGTGACGTTAGTTACATTGACTTAAGCGGTAGTGTAGACAAGCCCTCACTCTGGCATTTAACCAAACCCTAGTCTCTCATTTGCAAACAAGGCCTTGTGAGTTCAGGCACACGCAGCTGAATGGGAGGTGATAGGAACACAAAAGCAGGGTTGCAGCATTGTCAGTGCTCATCATTGTATTGCAACTCTTGTAATAGTTGGGTTTTTTTCTTAAAGCACCACATGGATTCAGGTTTTCACCTGAGAATCTGAGCCCTCACTTTTTTTTTTACAAGTAAGTTTCCAGCTCTGAAGGCAGCATGGCTTGAAGATGGGAACCCTCTATGCACCAACACCACACACAAAAGACCCCCACATTATTTTTAAATCTCAGGAGTTTTAGGCCAATATTTTTTTGGGGGGAGGAGTAGACAGATCGGTGATTTTGCAGTACTTGGGGTTAGCAATACCCGGCTGCCCTCACGTCCAAGTTTGCCCCCTGTCCTGTCCCAGCCAAACGCCAGGCTGCTGATGCCAGGCAGCGTGGAGCCATTTCCCGGGATGAGCCCTGGAACACGAGCCCCTCGCCGCCCTAACGCGCAGCCAGCCCCATCTGTACGCGGGCAGCGCCGGCCGCAGCCACTGCAGGAGGCCGAGGGGAGGGCGCCGGGGCTCGGGGAAGTGTGTTGGGTCATGTGGCTGCATCACGTGGAGGCGGAGCCAGGCCCAGCAGCAGCCGCCTCAGAAGCGGCGAGAGACGGAGACGGGAGATAGCCCCAGACGCTGGGCTACGGGCGGAGGCGGGCTGGGGGGGAGGGAAGCAGCCAGAGGGTGGCCGCCGCCTGCGCTGCGCCCGGGAGCGGTAAGCCGGGGCGGGGGGTGCGTGGGGCATGACCCTGTGCAGGGCACAGCGAGGGCAGCGGCGATGGCCAGCGCCTGGGCTGGAGGGGGGAGGCTCCCCCCGGGGGAGGGCAGCGCCGGGGCTGTCTGTGCGCGCCCAGGCTGGAGCAGGGCTGCAGCTGGCGGGCCCCCCCGCGCCTGCCCCCGCACGCGGCTGGGAGGCTGTGGCTGCGGGCGGGCGAGGGCGGCCCCTGTGCTGGTCGCTCCGCCGAGTTTGCCTCCTGAGCCGGGGGACAGGGTGCCGAGGGTGGCTCAGGGAGCAGCCGGCAAACCCTGGCTCCCCGGGCCGGGGGAGGCTGTCACACGCACCGAGGCAGGCGGCTCCGGATCTGTTTTTCTTTTGTTCTGGCGGTGGGTGTGAAATGCATGGGCTAGCCGCGGAGATGAGGGGCGCTCGGGACCAGGGCTGCTCGGTGCTGGGTGGTCACAGAAAATCTTCTGCTTCAGAGTAGCAACAGTCACCACATTTTGTTAGCAGTATGATTGGTGCTCCAAATTAGTGCCCTGGAAAGGAGAGACATCCCCCTCGGACCCACTACTACCCAAACTAAGGGAAGGAGATACCAGCTGGGGGTGGTAGGAGATTAGTCTGAGAAACAGATTGCATCTAGAACCGCAGGTAGATAGAATGGACATCTGGGTAGCTCTGTTTGGGTATTTCTCTTCCTCTAATAAACTGTATTGCTCCCTATGCCCTCAGGTCTCTTGTTTAAATGGTGCTAATCCTGCACTTTGCATCTCTTTGTAAAGACGTTTCTGGTGGTAGCTTGCACCTAGAAACCGTGGGGGAGGATGGGATACAGTAAGCAAGAGGGTGCTTTTGTGCTGGTGTGTGTGGGAAGCTGTAGTAATGTGATCCTGTGTCAGCTCTAGTCTTCCATGCAGTATCTGTAACACTAGGTTTTTGTCCATGACCTTCTTTCACTCTGAGGTTTGGAAATTTACAGTTCCTAGCAACTGTAATTCCTTCTCTTTCTCTTTTCTGGTATGGGTTAAATGCCCATGTCTAGGGTACATGCTTGAGCATGATGTTCTGAAAAGTGCAGGAATTATTTGCCTATTCAGCACTTAATATTTGAATACGAGGCCTCTAAAAGAGCGAACTGGTTTCTTAAATTTGTACTTTAAAAATGTAACTGCAGTCATATAATCTTGTAGGCAAGTCCATTCTGCCAGGGTCAAGTATGCATGCCCAAGAAATACCCATTCATGAGCCACCCCACACAGTGTTTTCAAATTAGAGGTTTTAATAAGTGTTGTGTACAACTGGGGTTTGTGTGTATCAGAGCTGTAAACTAGAGAGAGTGATTTTAAATGCCAGCCTTCAGAGACTGGTTGTGAAATTTAAGATTAGAACTTGAAAGTATGTGCTGAATGATATTCAGTATATAGCATCAAAATAGCAAGTGCTTTACCATAACCCATTTTTAAAATATTTACAGCTTTGGAGATGATTATATGAATAAAGCACGAACACTGACTATCTAGTGATCCGTTTTCAATTTAAATAGAAATAGTTTGTATAAAAGAGGAATTTATGAATGGAATAAAATGGAGTTTTCATTAAATTAAGAATTTTGGTAGAATTGTTATAAAATTGTTAAAAGCTACGTTTTTTTACATAACAGTAAAATTTTGGTGAACCTCAGAGATATTAGCTCTGGGTTTGATCCTGGAACTCTTAATCATGCCAGTAGTCCTTACTAATTGCAGTAAACTGGATTACTTTTATGAGTAAAGGTTGCGGGAATGGACTTGTTTTTTAGCTTGTAATACAAACAGCAAACTAAGTGCAACTATATAAAATTGTTTATTTTTTTTATTTAAGATGAGACCTTAATTAGAAATGTATCCATCAATTTTCTGTGAAATAGCAGCTTTTTTTTTTTTTTTAAACACGTTTGAAATGTTTTGTGTTCTGATTTGTAAACCTGGAAGCTAGCTAATTGCTGTGACTGGCTTGTTCATGGGGAGAGACTTTCATGCTACACTTTTTAGTCCCTTTTGTACAGTGTGAAAGTTGTTCTCACCTACTTCATTGTTGTTTATTCTAAAATCCCTGTACATAAGTTTACTATATTTTAAACTACTGAATAGTTCTTGAAGTAAATTTCAGCCTGATGATGTAGTTCAGTAGGGGCAACATATGGTGAGTTGAGAGAAGGAAAAAATCCAAAGTTAAAATGTATGTTTTAATGATTCAGTATTAATGTACACCCACAAAAATATTAGTGTGATTTCAATTAACATTTTACAGATGATGAAACTGAGGGACAGAGAGATTAAGTGACTTGCCTAAAACCAATACTGGAAGTTTGGGACAGGGCCAATAATAGAACTCAGATCTTTTGACTGCCATCCTTGTGTTGTAGGCACAAGACCATCCTTCTGCTCAATATAATCAGTCTTCAAATTAAAATCAATTTACAACTGAATATGACAGTGATTTTTTTGATGTTGAAACTACATATTACCCCTTCCACATCCAGGCTGGAAGGAAAGCCTGGCCTAATGAGTTTTGCTAGGTCGGACAGACTTCACTGCCTGATGGTGGAAGGGGGCACCATGGGAGAAGTGGGCAGGAGTCATCTGATCTTGGTGCTGAGGAGTGGGGAGCAGGTTAAGGATGGGCCCCATCAAAGTACCAAAAGTAACAGTGGAGCAAGCTAGCCAGCCAGGCTGCCAATTCAGTTTCGGAGGAGCATGACTATCAAGTGAGTTTTGAGAATGGTCCTGAGTTCATTTGTCAGACAAAGAGGTGAGCCTGGGATGGGTTTTTACTAGAGCAGAGAGGCATGTTCAGCATCCAGTTAACCGCTTGTGTTCCCTCACTTCGCATCTTCCCTGAATCAAAGTTGTAGAGAGCTAGGGATATGGAATCTTGCACCTATGTCTTTATTTCTCCTTCAGTGTAAATCTGCTCCATGAACGCCTTTTGAGGCTAGAGGTGTTTCATATGTGCTCTTGAATTGTTGCTTTGTTTCCAGCCATCACTTTCCATTGGGATATTTGGGATATTTCTTACACCTGATTATCACTAAGTACAATATAAGTGCATTTTAAGAATTGCTTCATTTAGGACTTTCTTGGTGATAAGATAATATCCCCTCATCCACTTGACCAGTAACCCTGCCAAATAAGGAAATTAGGTTGGTCTGTCACGATTATTTTTTTATGTGCAGTTCCTTTAGTGGAGCTAGTCAGAAGGCAGCTTTACAGCTGTCTTCATCAGTGCCTGCATCAAAGGAATCCTTCTCTGGATAGATGTGGGGCCTTTAGAGCCTTTTAATGCTGCTCCAGCCCTCTTCCTCAGCATAAAGGGGCTCATGTGGTCGTGAGCATCTTGCTCAACAACATCTGACAAAATGAACTAGATAAAGCAGTTAAAACTGGTTGAGTACTAGGAAAACATATTTATTGAATACATTTATTGGATGAATATCGTCATTATTAGCTGAGCAATTATGTGATGAAAAACTGCTAAATTAGCTGAGTAATCATGGAATAGTATTAAACCAGCACTAGTTACAGGTATTCTCACTTGGAAACACATGCAGCAACTTTTCTAAGAAGGAATGGGACAAGTATATAGGGGGGTAAGCCCGAAGATACAGAACTCCTGCTATGAATCTTAATCAGCCACAGTGAATAAGAATTATTTTGCATCTCTAACAACTAAAATCTCTGTGTGGCACTATTAAAAGCAAATAAGAATTTTAAAATGGGGTGATTCAGTCCTCTGTTTCTCAGAGCTGCAGGCCTTCATCTTCATTGGTGTGCCCATCACATACTGCCAGTGTACTGAAGAGATGTTTGTCTTTTTTTACCAAGTAAATATCTGTGCAGAACATATCTAGTCCATAAAACTCTAAGACCAAACCACATCATTCACCAGAGGACCATGGAAGCTTTGGTTCAGAGAGCCTGCCCCCAGGAATCTCAGTTGGGAAAGGGGCCAGTACCCTTCGTAGAAATTATTGTCTGGGTTCACTTCTAATGCTAGTTTATCTGTTACACTAGAAGGCCCCACTATATTTACCTCCAGAGGTCTGTGACTTAAAGAACATCTTTTTATTAATACAGAGTTTTTTGTGTGGAAATACCTGTTACTCTGAATAAATGAAATGTGAGAGCACTGAGTGAGGATAATGTTGTTGTGAGGGGGAAGAGGGATTATCTGAAAAGTCTTATAAGAACAATTTTGTTTTCACTACCAACTGCGTTGGTGGTTTTTGTGATGGTTATTTATAGAGAGAGCAGATGGCTGGAATGGCACTGGTGGGAGTCCTGGGCTGAAGACAACTGATGGTGACCTAAAAATTGCTCAAGATGCAGTGCTAGGGTTGTGCAAATGGAGGCAAATAGATTTATTCCATGGGTTGTATAGCCTGCTTAGTCCAGGCTCTTCTTCCAGAGGCTGATTCAAGTGCCTCCTGTTGTGAGGAAACTTTGAGCTGTTTTATACTGAAAGTAGCTGTGATTCAGACTGAGATATCCACTGCTGTTGAAACAGGGCAGGATGTTCTCTGTTTGAATTTATGCTGGTGTTGCTCACTGTAGTTCTGGAGATACTGGGAGAACTTTTTGTTCCACAGTCTGTGCTATGTGTTCTTCAAAAGATAGTAGGAAAGAACAAAGACCTCTACTGGTGAAAATGGTTGCTAGGCCCTTTTAAGGAGGGCAGAATGCACACTCTTGTAAGGAAACATACGTACAAACTTTGCACGTGAAACCATTGCTTGACAGTCTGAGCTGCTGTAGACTTGTTTCTTGTCTTCCATTTTTGGTTGAGATTATAGAGAAGGATACGGTGAGACAGTGAGTACCTAGAAAGTTCAGATCAGCTTGTCCCTTGTTATGCTGACTTTAGTCCTTGTTATAACACTAAGCCTGTGTCTACACTACAGGGTTAAGTCAATGCAAGTTATGCTGACGATCATAAACCACTATAATTACAGCACTTATGCATGTTCACACAACGCTCCTTGTGTCGGTGGAGTGCATCCATACTTGGTGCTCTAGCATTGAGAATGAGCGAGTAGTGCACCGTGGATAGCTATCCCACTGTGCAACTTGTCAAATTCTGCAGCTAGGAGTTGTAATGAGGAGTGGATCACAGTGCATCATGGATGCGGGCTCTCCATCCCATGATGCATTTTTTTCTGTCCCATCATTCCATGGACTTCCGACTGCGTTTTGTGCTGTTTTTCAACTGTCCCGTAAACTGTGTGCCTGCCATCTCTGCCTGAAAGCATGGATCCTACTGCTCACCAGTCTTGTGATAAGTGTTATGAACACAGTGCGGCTGATCATGCAGTATTTCATGAGCTGCGAATCCGAACTGGAATTCATGGTGCCTGCCCTGCTATGTGCCATGGAAAGAAACAACACTAGGTTACTTTTGGCATTCAGAGAGCAGCTGCACACTGTGGACCATCGCTATTGGGCGCGGGAAACAAACAGTGTTATGCACGTCTGGGATGACAAGCAGTGGCTGCAGAACTTTTGAATGCGCAAAACCACCTTCTGGAGCTGTGTGTGGAGCTTGCCCCTGTCCTGTGGTGCAAGGACATCAAAATGAGAGCTGCCCTCTTGGTGGAGAAGCACGTGGCAATCGTTGTGTGGAAGCTGGCAACTCCAGACTATTACTGGTCAGTCGCTAATCAGTTTTGAGTTGGGAAGTCCATTGTGGGGGTTGCGTTCACTCAAGTGTACAGGGCCATTAATCGCATCCTGCTAAGAACTGTGACTCTAGGAAAAGTGCATGAAAGAGTGGATGGCTTTGCAGCGATGGGATTCCCCAACTGCAGTGGGATGATAAATGGCATGCGTATCCCAATTTTGGCCCCAGACCATCTTGTGACTGAGTACATCAATAGAAAGGGCTACTTCTCTATGGTATTGCACGCACATGTGGATCACCGGGGTTGTTTCACTGATATCAATATGGGGTGGTCAGGGAAGGTGTATGACACACGCATCTTCAGGAATACTGGCCTGTATAGAAAGCTGTAAGCAGGAACTTTCTTTCCAGACCAGAAGATTCCAGTGGGGGATGTTGAAATGCCCATAGTGATCCTGGAAGACCCAGTGTACCCCTTACTCCTGTGTCTCATGAAACCTTATACCAGATACTGCACCAAAAAATAAGAAATTCAATGCACAATATTTTAAAATTCTGTATATTTTATTTGTCAGAATAACAGTATGTAATCACAGACTAAAAAAAATTTCCCCAGGAGTAGAGAGTTAAAGAAACCCCTATGACAACTCAGTTCCTGTTTCTCTGCCCCCTCCGTCTGTGAGCCCAGCCACGGCGCGCTCCCCCAGCCCAGACACCCACACCCCTACACCCCCAAAGCCCAACTGTGGGATGCCCCCCCAGCCCAGACACTTGCATGCACCCCCTCCCTTCCAGAGCTCAGGGATCCAGAGGGAGAACGGCCTGATGCTGGGTCCTGGGCTTGTGTGGAGTTTCCTGTGTGCCACCTCCTTCCTTTAGGGTGTGCCGGGGAGTGCAGCTGCCTGGACCCTCCAGCTTCGACCCCTCCTGGCAATGTCTTCTATTTGCATTGCTGGGTCCAGCGGTCCCTAGTGGGAGGGGAGAAGGAAATTCTGCGCAGAACATTAATTTCTGCACAAAATCTGCATTGCACAGTCGGGCAGAATTCCCCCAGGAGTAACCAGAAACCTTAACAGCAAGGAGCGCTTCAACAACAGGCTGAGTAGGTGCAGAATGACCACTGATTGTGTGTTTGACAGATTAAAAACTTGCTGGTGCTGCCTTTACGGCAGGTCAGACTTCTATGAGGAAACTGGTTCCATGGTCATAGCAGCCTGGTGTACTCTGCATAATATTTGTGAAGCTAAGGGGGAAAAGTTTCCCAGGGGTGGAGCATTGAGGCTGATGGCTGATTTTGAGCAGCCAGATACCAGGGCTATTAGAGGGGCTATTTGAATCAGGGAGGGTTTGAAGTAGCATTTTGACAATGAGCCCCAGTAATGTGTCTATGTAATACATTCAGCCAGGCTGTGTTTGCTTGCTGCCCGAAATGACCCTTGTGCTGATTGCTTCCTGAGTGTGATTTGTAATCTGCAAATGTGCCAGTTGCCACTGTGTATGAATTCTAGCAACAAATACTGTGTGTAGAAAGAAAATGAATCTTTATTTTAATTTTTGAGTATGTTTTTATTAAACAGCAATAACCAATATGCAGCATTTGATTTCTTGCAAGGGACATGACACTTGAGCACTCCCTTAATGTAGGCTCTCATAGCTGTGAACAAGTCCAGCTGCCCTTGGGGAACCTGTCCGAAGGGGTGAAGTGAAAGGGGTACTGCGATGGGCCAGAAACATGCAAGGAATGTGTGTAAGGAGTTTGGGGAGGGTATGGCACACGGTTCTGTATAGGCTGCAAGGGGAGGTGAGCGCACACGTGTTCTGATTGCAGCACAGTCAGGGACTTCAGCATCTCTGTTTGGTCCTCCATCAGTTTTATCTTTTTCTCCTGGCCCACTATAATATGCACCTGGTCTTGCTTCTTCCCTAGGCTACCTATTTTCAATTTTTAAATGGTCTCTCTCCATGCCCTGTGATCATGATCTGGGGCATCAGACAATTGGAGCATCTCCTCCTGGGTTGTCTCCTTATCTGATGGAGATGCTCTGCTGGTGTGTAAGGGATTCCTCTCGAGGGCACATCTGCAGAAACACAAGAAACAACAAACAGAGGCAGTGTTGTGAGTGCATTCACAGCATTGGATCATAATAGTTAAATACATCTTTCTCACTCTCCCTTGGCAAGCACACAGCTCAGCAAGTGCCCTAAACATGGTGAGTTCGGCCCAGTGGGGTGGTGAAGGTCCAAGATGGGGCAAAGAGTCTAAGTGTTTGTTTTTTAAGGGGATCACTGCAAGCAACTAGGGACACTATTGTGTATTCTACCACCATTTTCCACATGTGGGGTAATTGAAGCCGATAGCTCACTCCTGCGGGTAAAAAAGGATGCATCTCCTGTGTGCGTGCGGCTTCAGACAGGGTCCCTATGCTGCTCGTTTGTGTGCTGCTTTGGTCCCTGCACAAGTGATTGCCGATAGGTGCAGCAATGTTTCCTACAGCGGAGGAAGAAACAAAGCAGCTTTGCCAAGGAACCTTCAGCAGAGGATTGGTGAGTACCTCCAGGAAAGTTTCCTAGAGATCGCTCTGGAGGATTCCCGTGAAATTTTGGTGTGCATTAACAAACTTTTCTTCAGGGCCTCCACTGCATAGCTGCATAGGGGAATGGGAAGCACATGCAAATGCTGCTAGTCTTGTACATTTCTATCCCTTAACCCTCTTCTAGCATATAACGAAACAAAGGACAGTTCTACCTCATGTAACCAAGCAGTATCAAATCAAAATGAGCACTTACAAGAGCTCCCCTCTCCGGTATCATGCGTGCCAGAGCTGGAGTGCTGGGACTGGGTTGAACCCTCGAGAATCAAGAAGAGGTCCTGGCTTGCCACGTTACCGGACAACCCTGTCGCTTGTCCCACCTCATCCTCCAACTCCATTTCCTTGTCCACCACTTTTGTCCTCAGGGTTGAGTCCACTGGCCGCTGTCTCCAGCCCCCCTGAAGTATCCACAGGTTTTGGTGGTAGAGGTGGAATCGCTGCCAAGGATGGTGTCCAGCTCCTTGTAGAAATGGCAGGTCTTCGGTGCAGCAACAGAGCTACAGTTTGCCTACCTTGCCTTATGTTACGCCTGCCTCAGCTCCTTGATCTTCAGACAGCACTGATGCATGTCCAGTTCGTGGCCCTTCCTCAACATGCCATAAGAAATCTGCCTGTAGGTATCGAAGTTCCTACAGCGGGAGCAGAGCTGGGACTGCACAGCCTCCTCTCCCCACAGACCCAGCAGATCCAATAACTCTGGTGTACTCCAAGTGGGAGAGCATTTGCTGTGTGGAGCTGCCACCGTCAGCTGGGAAGATGCAATGTGAGCTCTCCATGCTGAGCAAGCAGGAAGTGGAATTTTAAAAATTCCTGGTCCTTTAAAGGGGGAGGGGTGGATGCCTGTGTACCTCGCTGCAGGGCAGCGGAGTTCGAACTGCTGGCCAGAATGGTCTGGATGGGCATTGTGGGACACCTCCTGGAGGCCATTTATGGCAACATAAACAAGCGCAGTGTTTTCGCTGACACTGCATTGATATAACTTGTTGCAAAAAGCCCTTGTCGAGGTGGTTTTATTTTTCAATGCGACAAGAGTGTTAAATCGGCAGGAGGAGCATTGTAGTGTGTACACCTCCACTGTTTTGTCAACAAAACTGTAGTGTAGACAAGGCCTGAGCCTGCAGTGATGATTGGGTGTCCGTGCTGATATTAGTGGACTGACCCTTGATTGTGAGATGGTGTTGACTCCTGCTTGGGTTTGTGGGCAAGTAGACAGAGCTTTGTTCCTTTGAGTGATCCCAGAGAGTAATTTTGGATAATTACTTTTATCTTGAGGACTCTTGTGTAAGGTGGGTTACAGCTTGTCACCTCTCCTACTGGGTGGATTAATATGGAGAGATGTTTCATCATGCTGATAACATTCAGATCTCTCTGCATTTTGATGACCCCAGATGGTGTGGCTAAATGGTAGTGATTGTGGCTTGGATAGGAGTGGGCTGGCTGAGGGTCAATCCAGAGAAGACTGTGGTGATGTTGATAGGATGGGGGCACAGGGAAGCACTAGAGAATGTGGTAAAGATTGTATTGGCTCCTCTGAGAGGGGCGTGTGTGGCTGCAGTGAGCACAATGCTTTCTTTCCATCTGTCTGGTCATGAGGCTGTGACCTATTTCTTGGATTCAGACATCACTGTCATCTTGCTTGTCTTTGTTGTGTAAGTTTAGACCTTTGGAATTTTGCTGTATGTTTTATTATACCACTACTCTATTTATCCACCACCATACTAACTTTTGTTTTCTGAATATATTGGCTTTCTTTTAGCAAAATCACTTCTAAAACCACTCATTACACACATGGTCTTAAAATTTAGCTTGATCCTTGTGCAGTTTTTTAGAAATAGATTTTGTTGTGCAGCCAAAAAGTGCATGGCTTTTTTTTTTTTTTTAAAAGTGGTTCTACCCAATTTTCATCTCATTTGAATGCCCTCTGGGTTTACCTCCACTTGATTCATTTGAGAAATCCGAATGAATTTTGGGATCTCATCCAATCTTTGCTAATACGTAAATGCTTGAGTCCAGGCTGTATCAGATTCCACCGTCATTTGTATAGGGGAAACCCTGGTATTTGCATGACAATAACAAGTATTCAAATAATTACATTAGTATGTGCTCTAAGCACTGCTTCTCTTTGTTCCATAGTCAGCACAATGGAGCTCATATCATTGGGTGGCTTCTGGGTGCTACTGCAACATAAATATTAAAAATAACAGCTAACCTATCTGGATTAGTGCCCTGATAAAATTCCATTTTTTGTTTGTTTTTTGTAGTGAAATCACATCTCTCGCTTGAAGTCACATTATGATCACAGATGCATCTTATGCAGATATACCTGATGGTTAGAGAATCAGATTGGGAGTCAGGATTCCTGGATTCTATTCCCCCTAATTTACTGTGTGATCTTGCATAAATCTCAGCTTCTCTATGCCTTACTTTACTCAGCTGTATAATGGGGATAATGCTTTTTGCCTACCTCCTATAGGACTTGTGGGACTTAATGTTTATAGAATACTTTGAGATCCTTAGATGAGAGGTGCTTTTTGAAGTGCAGTGTCTTATTAAAGAAAATCATGTAGCTGGGCATTGGTTCAAACACACACACACTGAAAATAAAAGATAAGTCGGCAAATATTTTAAAAACGTACAAAAAAGGGAAAATAGGAAAGGGTAAGCAATATCTTGTTGCATGACTCCCTAGCTACTTTGTCTCTGTCGTATGCAGTGGTGGTATAGGCGTGTTGAACCCAGGACGCTGGAGAGACGAGGTAGGTGAGGTAATAAAGAAGAAGCTCTCTGTAGCTTAAAAGCTTGTCTCTCTCACTGACAGAAGTTGGTCCAATAAAAGTTATTACCTTGCCTACCTTATCTCTCTTGTCTCTGTGGTGTCTATTTAGATTGTGAGTTCTTAAGGCCTATCTTACATGTCTGTAGAGCATCAGGCACAGCTATGCTGCTATAACAATAATAGTTTTAAATAAATTAACATTGGTAATGATATATGTTTGGATAAGATGCATATGCGGAGCATGTAATTGTGGACATCACTCTAGCATTGATGCAGTTGGAAGACTACTCTTCTGAAACTCCACCTGTTTGTGAGTAGATAGTGAATGAAGAGGAGGTCTCTGCATATTGCTGAATTAGTGTGCTAGTTGCTGACATGGTTGGGAGTTAGCAATGACAAGAGTGTATTGATCAGTCATTGGCAAGGATGTGTTTGTGAAGGAGAAGCTGTCTTAGTGCATTTCTGTCACTCCTAGCTAGTAGAAAATACTTATGTTAGCCATTCATCTTGATTCAAAGAAATATTCTCTCTTCGTGTTCACTCTGAGTGAAGCTTTTCGAGTTTGGATGTAGGGGCTGCCTTTATACTTTAAAAAAGTCATTGATTATTGAAACTGAAAAGAATCAGGGAGCAATAACCTGCTCAATGAACAGTTTTAGGGTGAGATTTTTCAGTAGTACTTAATGGCTAGAGCAGATCTCTTAAAACGAGATTTAAAAACAGCAAGTGATGAGGAATTCATCCCATCCCTTGTAAATTGTTCCAATGTTATGTTTATTTTTGTTCTTCAAAATTCTGATAGCACTAAAATTCCTGGTCTCTCCCTAGAAGAAAACTGGAAAGTTTTTGTAGTCAACCAAACTTTGTAACATCCAGTCTGAACTTTCCTGCTTTGTCTTGGACTTTCCGTCCTGCATGAGAGTATGTAAAACATACATCTTTGCAATATATGCTGAGTTGCTTCAAGGGCGATAGCAGTTGTAGTGGGCTGTGTGACACCGCTACACATTTTGTCATCAAAATTCCCATTGTTACCAGGGGTGCTAGAACAAATTCGTATAGTGATGGTGCTGAGAGCTATTTAAGCAAACTTCAAAACTGTATACAGTATAATGGAAACCACTTCAAGCCAGGGGGTGCGGCAGCACCCCCAGCACCTCTCGTTCCAGCACCTATGACTATTGCTGCTGCTATTTCAGCTCCATAAGTAGACGCAACGTTGAAAGAGGTAGTTTAGAGAAAGCTTTTGTAGCCACTGGCATTGTGTTAAAAATGCCTGTTAACTGTGTCTGAGCAGGCTAGGTGCCACAGCAATTTAAAAAAATGTTGGGGCTGTAGGACTCCGTTTAATGGGTTCTGTAGAGGTTTCTTTGAAAATAACTTGTAGTGTGTCCCTTAATGTGCTACTGCGGTTTAGCAGGAAATGGGTTTCTGCTGCAGCTTACAGGCATGCAAGCTGGAGACAGAAGGACTTGACCATCTTTAAAAGAAGAGAGTAGACAATAAGGAGAAAATGCTAAGGGGGAATAGCAGCTTTGCCCATTGGTTTGTGAAACATGCTCAGTCAATTGGATCAAAATAACTCATTTGACCAACAACTAACAGGTCCCTCCCTGCCCCAATAAGGGCAGGGACTTCAAGATCAGGGGAATAGTACTTTTAGATGGTGACTCTGCTTTGGCCACGATCTCCTTAGAAAGGAAGTTAGTCAATCTTGGAGCTCCTGCCATGTTCTTGGGGATGGTTGAGATAGCATTGGAAACTAAGGAGGGGATTCAAATAAAAACTGTCTTCAAGGATGCAAAAATATTCTACGTCTTGCATTATTTTTAGTCAGTTTTCCTTGCTATGTCTCCCAAGTGGTGGTGGTGGGTTTCTCCCATTTACCCTGAAAACTGCATTTCTTTCTCACGATGAGTTTTTCTGTGGCTTCCCTGTGGCTCAACTCTGTTCCTTTCCTTCAGATGGACTGTAGGGAAGGACCTGCTACTATAAATTCAAGAACCCATTCCTAAGGTAACAAGTCTGCTTGGCCTTACAATAGATTTCTGAATCTCCCAAACCAATATCAGGGGTTGAAATTCTGCAGTGTGATTCTCATGTCCCTTGCCATTGCCCTTTGCACTGTTGAAATTCCGCTAAGGACCCTCTCCCACAGCTGTGCTGCTAATGCAGCACATTGTCCCACAGCAAAAGTAAATGTAGGAGTGGCTGTGCCATCTTCACTCTGCCACTTGTCAGGTAGCCCGGGCACCAGCACTAGAGGCCTTCTCTCTAAGTTTTGTTTTTCCCCTCCTCCATAGGGAAATTTCAAAGCTGTGTGCTCATTGGGTGTATTGAGGGCAGCAGGGAGGAGATGATGTGGGAAGTTGCCTGTTCCCATATTGAATTCAAACTCCCAGAAATGCATAATTTGTTTACTGGCATCAAGAAACCCCTGCATGTTGCAGCACACTTCCTGTGTTAGGAGTGTCCTTCAACTGACAGCAGAAGACCTTTTGTACAACCGCTTAGAGATTAGGAATATTGCATGCTCAGAATTGGGATGCTGACTTAGTTAAAACTCAGTTCAGATTGAACAAAAAGCCTTATACTCTCTGATCTGTTGTTAATAGTATGCACATCTCCCTCCTTAAAAGCAAAATACTTCCCCCCCCCCTGCCCCCATATGTTGAGCTTTCTAAGCTATAATGTGTAATGGCTCAGACTAGTGTTTGCTTCTAAAATTCCATAATGTGGTAAGGAACAATATCTTCACTGTCTAAGGCCCTGATCTCACAAGTACTGAAATACATGAGTTATTTTACACACAAAAATGGTGTCTTGGCACTGTCTTCAGTTGAACAGCTTGTGCATAAAGCTACTCATGTTTACCTATTTGCACTATGTGTTGATTTTTCTTGGGCATATCTGTACGCTGTGCTTGTGGGATTATCCTCTTAAAAAATACTGAACTTCTCAGGGGCAAGTCCGCTTTCTAACAAGACATTCCCTTATGCTGGTCATAGCTACATTGCAGCTGGGACGTCATTTGCAGTTTGTGTAGATGTAGACATACCTGTACTAGCTTTAATTTAGCTAGCTCGCTGAAAAGAGCAATGAGGATGTGTGGCATGGGCTGCCAGTCCAAGTATGGACCCAGGAAGGGGTGGGTGGTTGGAAAGGAGGCGGTGAGCTTGTGCAGCCTGAGCTGAAACCCACACTGCCGTGTCCTCGCTATGTTTTGTGAGCTAGTTAGATTAAAGCTAGTGAGGATACACCCCTGTCTGTAGTATAGACGTAGCTGAATCTGCACATGAACAATTGCCCTTTCCCTAAAACAATGTCATTGAAAAGGCTGGAACCACTGGAACCCAGCAGCTTTCTTTCTAAGTAAGAAACACAGCTTAATGTGATGGTGTGTTGAATCTTCTTGTTGTTTTTGTATTGTAGGAATTATTTCACAATACTGAAGTATACTTGCAGCCAAAGGCTTCTGGGTAGTCAAATATCTCATCTTTACCTTCGCTTTTAGGGCCAAATTCTGCAAAGCACCTCAGCACATTCGTAAATCCCACTGAAAGCATTGGGACTTGAGTACGTTATTAAATGCTTTTCTGAATTAGGGCATTAATCAGTTGTAAAAGCCACTTAACTGCCTTCTGCTTCCATTTTCTTCTCTCTTGTATTATAGTAGTTGCTAAGAGCCCTAGTCCTGAACCAGGGCCCTGTTGTGTTAGGTGCTGTCCACACAGAACAAAAAGATGGTCCCTGCACCTTTCCCTTAAACGTAGGTTGATAAATGCAGTTTCTGGGTTGAGACCACCTTGCTGATTGTGGTTTTTATTTGTTTTCTTCAGTTGTGGTATATTACGGCAGTAATGGCCAGAAATGTGTTTGGAAAGCACCTAGAACATAAGGCAACACGATCTCTCCTCTGAAGAGTTTACAATCTACATACACTGGTGGCAAATGACTAATTATATATCTTTATCAGCTAGCTCTTCACATGAAGTGTAAAATGAATCATTGTCGTTTGAATGTTTCTCCATCCGTATTTAATATGTATCGTGCTGAACTGTTCAGTGTGTGTTTTTTTTTTTTGTATTTTTTTAAAACTCACTCCTCTTCAACTTGCACTGAAAAGGTCTAGTTTTATTGAGACAGGATTATTTTCCGTTGTGCATTGTATGGGTGTGTGAAATATTTTCTTCATGTCAAATGATTTAATGTCTCTTTGGAATTGTAATTAAAAATTGCTGTCAGTTACTTTGATGCTTTTGTTTTTTAACTTGCCTTTTTATGTAATATCCTCTTGAAAGTGCCATTGTTAGAATGGAGGATGTGGACTTCTTTTTTCCCCCTGCATGGCTAATATATTACTCGTAGGTTCTCCTAATCAGAGGTGTAGGTATGTGTGGGCTGCTGTCTCCATAGCCCAGGAGGACCTGACACCATGCCCTAAGTCTGGTTCAAGCCCTTTTTGTCAGGGCTTCAGCTTTTTATTTTCACAATAAAACAGTTTAACATAAGTTTCACGTATAAACATAGTCTCCTTTCCCTGATCTGGGGTCTTCTGCAGGGACCTATCTGTTACCTGCAGGTTCCCACTCTACCAGCCATTGTCCTGAGAATCACCCTGCTCCATGGCCTGCCGCAGGAGCCAGCCTGCTTCCTGTGGCTGTCCCCCTCCTTGATCCAGAGACTTCTTGGTTGCTCTCTCTGCAGCTGGGCTACTTTTACAATCACCTGATCAGTCAGGTCTTGAGCCTGGGCCTAATGCCCCTTAAAAGGCCAGCCTCATGTAACAGTGTGACACTACAGGGGGTGTAAACACTCATTACAATAGTAGTCTTCAGACCATCTTTGTCATTTTAAGTCACAGCTATAGATGTAAGTTCTGATAATAAAATAGAAGGAACCAAAATAAATGACACTGGGAGAGAAACTGGAGTAACATTTGTTATAGTGAGATGCTCATGTCTATGTAGTTAAGATTGAAAGTAGCTTCTGATTATAAGCCTGATGTTGGCTTCACCCATTTTTGATCAAAACCAAATAGACACATATGAAGCTTCAGGTGGATCATAGTTTGAGGAATAAAATAGTACTGTATCTATCTAAGGTTCTGTAATAGTGACAAAAAATAGTATCCAAGCACCTCACTCACCCCTGTGAGGTAGGAAAGTGCCGTTATCCCCCTTTTCCAGATGGGAAATTGAGGCACAGAGAGACTGTGATTGCCTAGGCACACACAGGGAGTCTGTGAAGGAGCAGGGAGTTCATAACATTTCCACTCAACTTTTTTTTTAAACTGTTTTTAAAAATGTAATGTGCTATATGTCTTTGTTTCCTGGCTTCACTCCAACACTTTTGAAAATCAGATGCCTTTTTTATCTCTCCCAGCATTTAATTAATGGCTTGATTCTGCACCATTGAAGTCACTGGGAATTTTGCTCTTGCTTTCAATGGGAACAGGATCAGATCTTATCTCTCTTCCCCCCCGCCCCCCAATATTATTTTTCTTTCTCCCTGAAACATTCTCAAAACCACATTCTGTGCTTGAAAACTTAAGTGGACACCTTATAGCCAAAGGACTAACCCTTCTAGCCCGAAGGCTTATGAAAGACGAGAGGCCACAACTGTTCAGGGACAGTGGCAACAGGAGAGCTGTTGGATTATTGCCCCTGGACCATTCTTGGGGCTCCATTTTTCAATAACCTCTGGCTAGTAAGTGGTAAAATTTTGAAACTTCCTCCAAGGAAGGAATGGGAAGGGAAGCAAAATATAACAGAATTAGAGAAATGGCAGTTTTTCTATGAGTAAATTTGCAGCTGAGTTTTCATTGTAAGATTGATTTTATTTGTGACCCCCCCCCCCCCATTAGAAAATCTACCTAAATTGGTTAAACTCGCAAACTTGAAATGAATGGGACAAAGTGGGGTGGAGGGGAGGGTTGCTGAGTTGTGGCACTAAAATACTGTATCAACTCTTGTGAATTTTTTTTTTGGCCACTTTGTAGCAAACCACTAAAAAGCAGTAGAAAAAGGAAACCTAGTTTACTGGACTCCTTTAGCTGATATTAAATTCACATCACTAAAATTTAGCTGATTAAATTATAATTTTAAGAGGTAATGGTTCTAGGTTGGCATAGCATGTCAAGTGAGTGAAGACCTAAGCTTTCATATTTGTATGGGTGTCTGTCTATCTCTAATATAAAAATATGTATTAAAGTACAATCCTGTTTGCAGAGAGAGGTGCAAAATGTTACCTTAACATGGGCACTAAGGGGAATGTAAGAATGGCCATACTGGATCAGGCCAATGAGCCATCTAGCTCAGTATCCTGTCTCTGATAATGGCCAGTTCCAGATGCTTCAGAGAAAATGAACAGACCAAGACAATTATCAAGTGATCCATCTCCTGTCATCCACTCCCAGCTTCTGGAAATCTGAGATTTAGGGACACCCAGAGCATGGGACTGTGTCCCTGACCATTTTTGCTAATAGCCATTGATAGACCTATCCTCCATGAACTTATCTATTTCTTTTTTGAACTCAGTTATACTTTTGGCCTTCACAACATCCTCTGGCAATAAGTTCTACAGGTTGACTCTCTCCTCAGGCCCTACACTACTAGCACTCCCAGCTATCTTCGAGACACCACTGACTTTCTGAAGAAATCCATCGGTGATCTTCCAGAAAACACCATCCTGGCAACTATGGATGTAGAAGCCTTCTACATCAACATTCCACACAAAGATGGACTACAAGTTATCAGGAACAGTATCCCCGATAATGTCACTGCAAACCTGGTGGCTGAACTTTGTGACTTTGTCCTCACCCACAACTATTTCACATTTGGGGACAATATATACCTTCAAGTCAGCGGCACTGCTATGGGTACCCGCATGGCCCCACAGTATGCCAACATTTTTATGGCTGACTTAGAACAACGCTTCCTTAGCTCCCTAATGCCCCTACTCTACTTGCGCTACATTGATGACATATTCATCATCGACCCATGGAAAAGAAGCCCTTGAGGAATTCCACCATGATTTTAACAATTTCCATCCCACCATCAACCTCCACCTAGACCAATCAACACAAGCGGTCCATTTCCTGGACACTACTGTGCTAATAAGCGATGGTCACATAAATACCACCCTATACCGGAAACCTACTGACCACTATACTTACCTTATAAATTGTAAATTTATACTTGCACGCCTCCAGCTTCCATCCAGGACGCACCACATGATCCATTGTCTACAGCCAAGCTCTAAGATACAACTGCATTTGCTCTAATCCCTCAGACAGAGACAAACACCTACAAGATCTCGATCAAGCATTCTTAAAACTACAATACCCGCCTGCTGAAGTGAAGAAACAGATTGACCGAGCCAGAAGAGTACCCAGAAGTCACCTACTACAGCACAGACCCA